>NC_134109.1:56356666-56659696 GCF_040939455.1 Microcebus murinus | reverse complement strand
TTAAACTAGACAAACAGCGGAGAGGTAAGTGTACTAAGTATAGGTATAGTGGGTGCCTGGGAAGTACAAAGGATTGAGAGAAAGCCAGTGTGGCAGAGCGAGGGGCAGGGAGAGGGGCCAGTGTAGTGATATAAAAAGAAACTGAGTCCTGATGATTTTACTGTCAAACTGCCTCTTGATTGTGCTCATTTATCTCACTCCTACCACTCAAATATAGGTCTCTTCCAAAATAATGCATCTGCCTACTATCTACTCTGATTCATTCATTCTTGTCTCCTCCAATTGGTTCTCACATTGTAGCCAGAAATCTTTTCCAAAAGCAAATTACATCATATCACTTCTCTGCTTAACACCAATCAGTGGCATTCCACCTTACATAGGCTCACAGAACCAGAATGACCTGAGTGCCTTCATTGCTCCTGACACTCTGGGCCTTGCTCTGCTCCTCCAGGGGACACTCATGCAAGCTATCCCTGGACATGGATGCCTCTTACCTCATCATCTGGCAACCAGACATGGTTTCCTTAAACAGGGCCTCAGTAATAAAATCCCACCACCACCTAGATTAGCCATTTATAGTTTGCTATAGTTTGCTAGTCCTCCATTTATATGTTTTCATGCCATCCTATGTTGTCCCTTCCTGATTTGTATGGTAGATTGCATTATTGGCAATCTAATGTTTCACTCTTCCATATATCTAAACACTTTGCTCTATAACTTTTTATCTCCTGCTACAGAAGTGGTGTGTGCTTCTCCACTCCTTCCCTTTAGGCTTGACTATGTGGCTTGCTTTGGCTAATGGGATATTAAACCAGACACCAAGTAAACTGGAACTCGAGAACTTATTCTGTGGTTAGACATCCCCTACTGTGAGAAGAACAAATCAAGGTTAGCCCACCATGTAAGAAGGATGAAACGTATAGAGCAGACCCAACCTGCAGCTGAACACTTATCAGTCAAGTCTGGAGAGATCAGCAGAACTATCCAACCTGGCCAAAGCCATGTGAAAAATAATCATTTTTTATTGTATACATGTCACTGAGATTTTTTAATTATCTGTTTCACATCAAAAACTGACACAACTTGTAACAGATGTGAACTGTTTTAAAATGGAAAATACAAGGTGTGCCACATTATTTGTCTAAACCAATGCAATTATGATAATCACTGAGAAATGTTTACATATGAAGATTTTAGCTACCTAGAAGAAGTTAGTGATAAACAGAGAAACAGCTTACTCTCACTATCTGGGTGATCATGAACAAGTCACTTAACCTCCTGGTGCTGTTTTCCTATGTTTAAAATGAGTGGAATGGACTCAGCAGGGCAGTAAATAGGTTTGTCTTGAGAACTGACTCCAGTTGATTGTTGTGACTTTCTGGGATGCTCTGCTGACAATGTCGCTAAGGCCAAATTTAGGTTCAGCTGGATGGAGTGTTGTGATCAATTAGCAGTCCTCCCTGGACAATACAGGAGGCATTTTGTAGCACCAGTGCCGCATATTTCACATTCTTGGATTAGAGGATTTCTAACAGTCATTCTACACTTGACACCCTATAACTTTAGGAGTCACTAAATTGACAGAGATAATAGAAATGAGATCCAAATAGGCCTGGACAGGCAAGAATTATCTATTTTCTTTGGTTTTTCTCTATGTTTCTCAGAAAAGTACTACGCTGACAGAATAGTTTAATAAAGAAATATAGTTGTTTTATTGCTTGTAGTAGCTCCATAGTTCAGGAGTGCACTCAATGGACATATGAACCAGACGCTTCTTGGATTCACGTGACAAACACTTAGCTCAAACTTGGGGGGGGGGGAGGTGAAGCTTATTGACTTACATGACTGAAAAGTACAGGAGTTGGCATATTACATTGCCAGATTTGGGGGTGCAGGAGGAATGTGGTATTTCACTGGCCATGCCAAGGGCATAGTTGTGCCTGCATGAGGGGTTGTAGTTGATTTTTATTTCTTTCTCTATATTTTTTCTGTATATTATGAATTCTCTGCAATGACTACATGATACTTTTATAATAAGAAAAATGTAAATATAATTCATACAAAGATAAAAAGGAGGGAGCAAAAAGTCTGATGCACTCTTCTTTTGGACATTATATGACTTTACTGTCTTTGAGCCTATCTGTTACACTCAAGTCTGGCAAAATGAAATCATAGATCTACCTCAGTTTCCTAAGCATAATGCTACGAATTAAAGTTTCTTTTGATCTAGGATATTCTTCATTCTGCTAAAAATAATTTTTTTTCATGAAAGCTACTAGACAGCCTAACATGAGACAATTTGTTTTAAAATGTGCTTGATGTGGTAACAAAATATCCTGGGCATATTGATCTATTTCTTTGTTCTATAGAGAAGACTCAGTTATTTTTTGTGTTTTACACACCACTATTGTTTGCAGGATTAAAATATGCTTCTAAGTATAGAACTTCCACATAAGCTTTGAGACAAACAAAAGGATAAAATTAATCATATAATTTCAGGAAGAAGCTGGCATTCCTAAAGCTAATCTATGGTGTAATGAGTAGCCTTAACAATACTAACTTGAATATGTATTGTTGATCCAATGCCAAATACTCTATGAGATTTCCTTCAGGACTGAAAGTGCATTGTTTAGCTCTTGGAATTAATTCTTAAGATGTTTCACTATATAAGAACTATGGAATAAGAGTCCAGTAAACATGGAATACATTTGCAACTAAGAATGTAGCCAACAATGTGAATAACCTTACATTTTAGGCCATAATGCACTGAGGCAGATCTATAGCCTACTTTCCTTCTGAATCCTGCACGAGTCCATCCTCCCTATCATCTTGAACATTCTTATGCAGACACTACAATATAAGGAAGCCATAATGTAACCATGACTTTACTTGACTAAGTAAAACATTCAAGCAATTTATGTAACCAAAATGTTTGTACCCCCAGTAATGTCCTGAAATTTAAAAAAGAATACTTAAAATAACAAACTTTATTAACACTTTGAAAGGAACTCTTACATAGAATGAAGAGAATATCCCAGCTCTCCTGAGGCCTTGGACATTTGGCCTTGATATCTTAAGCCTATATGCATTTGCCTTGTTTGAGACAAGAAGTGGATACAGATAAATAACTGTGACATTTTCTGTATTTTTCATCTACCATATTTTACACTTTGCCTCCAGTTAAATCTCTTCAGATCCTGTTTCTGTAAGGGGTCAATAAAATCATCTATGCTAAGGTTAAAATGCACCAAAATGTTTTTCTTCTTGCTTTCAATCTACTTGAGTTTGTTAAGACATTTTTTGTGGCCTAACATATGACTATCCTGGAGAATGTTCTTTGTGTGTTTGAGAATGTATATTCTGTTGTTACTGGAAGTAATGGTCTGTATGTCTGTTATGTCCATTTGTTCTGTAGTATTGTTCAAATCTGATGTTTCCTTATTAATTTTCTGCCTGGATGATCTCTCCATTGTTCAGTGTGAAGTATTAAATTCTCCTATTATTATTCTATTGCTGGTTATATCTTCTTTCAGTTCTGTTAATATTTGTTTTACATATTTAGGTGTTCCAAAGATGAATGCATAAATATTCACTATTAATAAATTTTGATTAATTTACCCTTTTATCATTATATAATGATCTGCATTGTCTCTTGTGGCACTTTCCAACTTAAAGTCTGTAATTTCTGATGTAAGTATAGCCACTTCTACTCTCTTTTTGGTTACTGTATGCATGGAATATCTTTTTCCATCTGTTCCCTTTAAGCTTATGTGTGTCCTTAAAGCTAAAGGGAGTCTCTTGTGGGAAACACATAGCTAATTTTTTTTAAAATCCATTCCGCCCATCTCTGTCATTTGATAGAAGAATTTAATGCATTTACATTTAAAGTAATTATTGATAGGTAAGGACTAACTATGGACATTTTGTTCATTGATTTCTTACTGTTTTGTAGTTCCTTTGTTTCTTTTTTTTCTTCTCTTGCTGTCTGTCTTTGTGATTTGATGACTTTTTGGAGTGATATGTTTTTATTTTTTTCTCTTTATCTTTTGTGTATGTATTATAAGTTTTTGTTTTGTGGTTATCATGGTGTTACATAAAATATATTATAGCTATACCAGTTTATTTTAAGCTGATAATAGCTTAACTTCAATCACATGCAAAAACTGTACACTTTTGCTTCTGTCTTCCATATATTTTATGTTTTTGATATCACAATTTATATCTTTTTATATTTTGTATCCTTTACAAAAGTTCTCTATTAGATATTGGTTATTTCTGGATATCTATTTATTCATGTGTGAGTTTGGTAGTTTGTAATGTTTCAGGAATTTTTATATTTCCTCTTGGTTGTTAAATGTGTTGGTATAATGTTATTTATAATATTCTCATTATTCTTTTAATAGCTGTATTCTCTGCAGTGATAACTCTTTTTTTCTACTGAGTTTTACTGGTGATGCATATTGTTCCATAAAAGGACTATATATGCAAAACAACCCCCAAATACAGAAGGAGCTAAGAAGCCAAAGAATGAGGTAGAAAAATCCAATTTGTTGGTAAAGGGTGGTTTATTGGGCAACTTACAGAGGGAACCATGGGCTTGGAAGGCAGCAAGACAGGTAGATCATTTACTCCCCAGACATAGGGCTTATATACCAGAGGCAAAGGGGGTACATGCATGCTCTATAGAGACAATTAAAGGCCACCCTCCAGAACAGGCAAGAATGCTATGTGTATCATAGCCTATAATTTGTGCAATAACATCAATGCTGCTTTAATCTAAAGGCAGGATTTATAGTGAGTACATGTTCTTACATTAAGAAAAGTAAATAAAGTAGAAATCAAGAGGCATTTATAGGATTGGGATTAATCAGAAGTCAGCATGGGAGATTAGCCACCAAGATGGAGTCACTTTTGTCTCCACACATATTCTTTTTCTTTTGGTTCTGGTCACTCTAGTTAGGGATATTTCAATTTCAGTTTTTTCTTTATTAATAAACTTTATGTTTTAGAGCAGTTCTAGGTTTACAGAAAAATTGTTCAGAAAGTATAGAGAGCGCTCCTATACCATATTCTACCCCAAGTTTCCCCAATTATTAAATTTTGCATTAGGATGGTCATTTATTACAATTGATGAACCAATATTGATACATTATTAACTGGAGATATAGCCAGCAGTGGAATTGCTGGATCACATGGTAGTACTATGTTTAGTTTTTTAAGGAACCTCCATACTGTTATTCATGATGGCTATGTTGACTTACATTCCTACAAACTGTGTATGAGTTTTCTCCTTTCTCTGCAGCCTCACCAGCATCTATTATTTCCTGTCTTGTTTTTATAATAGCCATTTTAAGTGGGATGAGATGATATTTCAGTGTGGTTGTGACAAGCATTTCTCTGATGATTAATAATGTCGAGTATTTTTTTATATACCATTGGCCATTTGTATGTCTTCTTTTGAAAAATCTCTATTCAGGTCTCTTGCCTATTTTTAAATCAGATTATTTGTTTCTTTGCTATTGAGTTGTTTAAGTTCCTTATATATTCTGAATATTAGTCCCTAGTCAGATGGATAGTTTGCAAATATTTTCTCCCATTCCATAGGTTGTCTCTTTACCTTCTTAATTGTTTCCATTGCTATGCAGAAGCTTTTTTATCTTGATATAATCCCATTTGTTAATTTTTGCTTTAGTTGCATATGCTTTTGAGGTCTTACCCAGAAAATCTTTACCCTGACCAATGTCCTATACCATTTCCCCAATGTTTTCTCCTGGTATTTTCATAGTTTCAGGTCCTACCTTTAAGTCTTTAACACATTCCAAGTAGATTTCTATAGATAGTGAAAAATCTTTATTGCATTTTTAAAACATCTACTTTCTTGGAGTTTCCTATGGTCAGGGATTGTTTCTTCTATTCTTGTTATATTCCCTCCAATGCCTATATGTAATAGGTCTCTATAAATAACAAGGGCTTCAAAAATTCTTATTGAGTGTGTGAACATTTGTAAATTAAAACCCTTTTAAAAAAGACTTGTGAAAGTTCATAAAGACTTCCAGGGCCACATACACAATAGGGGTACCTCCACTCCTTAAAGAATAAGCAGAAATAGTTAACTCTGAGGTAACTCAGCCACTGAATCTTCCTACGCGAACCCTGACCAGATTTGCTGATACTAGATAGCCTCTCATCCTCTTGAGGGTCAGCATGTATTCTGCTTAAACTTATTTTTCTTTTAGTTACCCTGTAATTTGGCCTCTGTTTACAATGAATAAATTACACATGTTTCTCTAAGCTGTCATTTAAACCAGAATTTGAACCATGGCATTTTGTACAAGAAACAATACAAATGGTACTACTGCTATTTGTGGCAATTCTGATAAATAACACCAGCATAATTCTCAACAAATCAGCATTTAACCAGAAAATGCAACTGTTTTATTTTCAAATGATCACTTGGCCTTTTATTCTTTTTTTCATCATAATAAGCCTCTGTGCTGTAGGAGACATAGTCCCTCAGATAAATTTATCTCTCTCAAAGGTTTATTGATTGAAAATAAAGAACATAAAATATAAGAATAAAAAGTTTGGTCAATTTTAAATAAATCCAAGCAGAAATCATGTTGAATTGTATGACTTTTAGAATGCCTGGAAACATTTTTAGCACACTGAAGCTTACAAAAGTTAAATAATAATTTTTGTTAAAGAAAGTGCTTAAAAAATTAACTTAATAATCCAAAATTCTATTTCCTGCCATAACATATCTAGATCTCTAGTGTTTTTAATTTAAGGTAGTAATTGTATAATATTTGTAGAATTTTCAAGCTAAGTAAATAATTCACAACATTTCTTCTACTTATCCCTTTGTTTTCACTTACTCTGCCAGCATCTTATTTCATTTTTTCTTTTTTTTTGTTCATGGATGAATATAACAGCTATGTCATTAGTTTCCTTAATTTACATCATTCAGCCCACTTTAAACTACCTTGCCAATTAGTCTTCCAAACATATTTCTTTCAATAGTTACTTCCTTGTTTAAATTGCATTGGCAACTCCCATTATTTACTCTATATAATCCAAATTCCTTAGCCTCACATTCAAGAGTCCCATGAATACCACTGTGGGAAGCAGAGCACCTTGTATCTGTTCTCTTCCTTACTCATCCAAACGCTACTGTCCTACATGGCCAAATCTAGTCTCAGGTTAAGTATTACTTCATATTTGATTTGTGATTCTTTCTAGGTTTTCCTTTACAGTGTTTTGGGTTTTTTTTTTTCACTTATGTTTTTTCAGAGTGTTACAGGGTTACAAATGTTTTGGTAACATAAATTGCCTTTGTACCACCTGAGTCAGAGCTCCAGGCATGCCCTTCCACCAGACAGTGCCCACCACATCTATTATGTTTAACTCATAATATTCAGTGATCTCAAAAAAAAAAAAAAAAAAAAAAAACCTGCTCTCTTATTTATCCATGTCTCTAACTTTCCTTAAAGATGATTGATGATCAAGGGCCACATAATTCATCTTTTCAGCTTCCTCTTCCACCCATGAAGTTATGAGCTAAAGAGGCTCAGACCTGGCTCCAAACAAAGTCTAATCATTTCTCTGAGTTGTAGTTTCTACACTTGTAAAATGCAGATAATAATTAGTGCCTACTTCATATAATAATTATGAGGATCAAATGAGAAATCTATAGAAGGCATTTAAACCACCTTTTGCTGCACTCAATAATAACTAACATTATTTTTATATTGTATTATTACTACTCTCTTCTTTTTATTCTATGAGACATTTTAAGGCCTAGAGACAGTTTCCAAGAAGATGTAAAAGTGGCTGAAGTTTGGCTGTGGGTAATGGGTCTAATTCACTTTTTCTTGCTCTCCATGTTTCTCTGTATATTTCTTTGAGCCTTGAGAAGTGAGGTCATTCATAACATGACAGTGAAAAACTATGACACTTGGAGTTGGACTTTTTGTTGGAAATAGAAAATACAGGACTTTACCCTGCTTTAATCTGTGATTATAGAACCAAATAAGTACTGCCACAAAAGTCACTGGATGGGGTATTTGCAATAATTAGATCCTAGTTGTTCATGCATGATGAGTACTGTTTGGATCTCATTAACAGGGATATTAGCATACTGAAAGTCATCAGCAGATAAGGTAAAAAAAACAGAGATTAGGCTGTAAAGGCATTGAGGATATAGCATTACTCTCTGCTTAGAAAGATCAGAGAGGGAACTTCCATTCCATACAATTGTACTAAAAGCTGAGCCACTGCTCTATAAAATCATCTGCTAAGTCATTTCCATTGTCTTGAAATTTTAGACTGAACCAACTTCAGAAAAACCCAGCTTTTTCACAGAGACTTTCTATGGAAAGTTCTTCCTTTTGTTCTTTTATTTTTCTTTGCTTGTGGTACGGATTTGCTACTTGAGGCAAAGATTGTGACTGCATAAAAGTCAATGTCTCCCTCCACTCTACTTTTCTGATTTATAAACATCTGGCTGTCAATATCTCTTAGGTATTCGGGGACTGTGCACAATTCAAAAGTGTTTACCAAAAGTAACCTCCCACCAATTGTTTGAGTGTGGGAGAATACTCTGCTCAGAGAACTTGCAAGGGTGCTTCGTGACATAGAAAAAGACCGAACTCCACTGATTTGTATTTAGAACATTCCAAAATTTTATTTCACCCTCTCTCTAGTCCTATCTCCCAGAACTTTCTATGGCACACCCATGTTTCAGTCAAAGTCATTCATTCATTCAAGGCATAATTATTGAATTTCTGCTCTGACTCAGGCCCTATCCTAGGTACCAAAGATTTAGTGATAACTAGGACACAGTGCCTAAGCTGGTGGGACTTAGAATCTAGCAAAACAGACATATGTTAAGAAAAACAATTGCCCAAAATTTTAATTACAGCTATGATAAGCCCAACACAAATATACAGCATGCAATGACAATGTGTAACAGAGCACCTTATCGAGTCTCTGGAGATTAAACTTGGTGAAAATTATATATAAGCTAGACTGCAAGATTTACCAGGTGTTAGGTAAAAGTAGAATGGGCAAAAGGAATGTTCCAAGCTGAGGCAATGTCATGTTTAAAGGCCCTGAGATGGAGGTAGGAAGATTCTTGGGTAGTTGAACAGAGTATCAGCAGTTATGTCTGGAGAAGTAACCAAGGACTAGATCTGCACATCTACATCTAAAGATCCTGGGGCTGGAATTCTTTCTAACCAAGTCTCTAATCTTAATCTGATGGGTATTTAGAACAATTACTTGGTACATTTTCAAACAGACTCAAAGCCCATTTCAAAATACACAAATATTCAAACACAATCCCTGAAATATTTTCTTAAACGTATGATGGTCTTGATATCTGGGTCATGGGCTTAGATATCCCCAAATGTTGCTTATTCTGGGCCTCAGTACCACTTGCCATTGCTGCAGTACCTCTAAGGTGTGCTCTTCTTCTAAGTGGCATCTTTATGTCCACAGATTCTACCTCTGGAAGGTCATAATCACCCTCTTCAGTCAAGCAGCCTTCCCCACCACCATCCCATTGCATAGTCTGTGCCTCAGGTAGGAGGTTTAGGGGATGGTAATTGTTCTTCTACCACATGTTTTTGTAACTGTGGCTGCCAAATATCGTTTCCCTTCTTAGAAAACCAAATTCAACATAAAGATGTTAAAGATTATCTTTTATGAATCCTTCCTTTCAAATTATTATTTTGTGAAGAGACACAAATCCTATCAGCAAAGTATTAGAAGGTAAATTTTTCCTCTTTTCCTTCCTGTTGCCAAAAGCTTATAATTTTCCAAGGGTTTTCTAAGTCATTCTCATTACAATATACTGGTTGGTTTACCCCAAATCAGTGACTCCTAAGAAGCCACACTCGTCTCTGAATGCTAATCAATTTATCAGCAATTGTCTCAAAATTCACTGGTCCCTGTTCTAAAGAACTACAACCAGACCATGAAGCAGATCTGGTCTGGGCAGAGACTGGTAGTAAACCCTAGTAAATTACTACCTATAGAAGATATAAAATTCAGTCCACAAGCTCATATGAACCAAAAAAGAAAAACACATTATTTCCTTTCCTTTAAATCAAATAAAATCAGACCATGAGCCCCCATCCCTCTCAAATATTGCTGGAGCTCTTCTGGCCAGCTTATTTGAAGAGTATGGGGCCAGGGAGAATCCTCCATTTATACAATGGGTTCATGCTGGTTTATGGTCTAATACCTACTGCCCAGCTGACATAGTTCCTGATTTCCACTCCTGTGCCTGTGTACAATCCAGGAATATTTTCAATGGCAGAAGCTCAGTCCCTGTGCCCCTGTCTCTTTAAGTAAACCATGCTCACAAATATCCCTTCTAAGTGACCATCATTCCCTGGAGGAACTCTCACTAAGTAGGGCCCGCCCCAGATTCTCCTTTATCCCACTCTCCCACTGCTTACTTTGGTTTTGAAGAAATGAGTCACTCTTTTCTCATTGACACAAAGACATTTAATATCATATCTTCAATGAGCTCATGCTTTAGAGCAAAACAAGGCAGAAAGGGAAGTGTCTTATAGCCAGCCCTATACACACGCTTGCAAAAAGTCACTAAAAGTTATCTTCAGCTAACAGGGTAGGAAAAATATTGCTACATGATAATATTTTAATAGATTATCTGCCACTGCTACAAATGACCCATTCTTCCCCTTTATTACCATACTACTTCACACTGTATAATATTACTTTGGGCTTGTGACATCTGTATGTATGAATATGTTGTGCATTACACACACATACTTATCTTTATTTCTCTATCAGTTAATAAGATCTGTAAAGGCAGGTAATATAATTTATTCTTCTATAATGCTTCATAATAACTATCATATAGTAGGCACTGGATAACTATTTCAAAAGTGAATGAATGAATGTCTATAAAATAATGATGGTGCTATTTTAACTTTGAAATGTAGACAGTGTTTTCTAAGTAGGAAAAAAAGACTAAAAAAGCTAGTATAAGCAATTTATTTTATTCTCAAAGTCATTCTCAACTGCTATCAAACATCATTCTAACTGCACATGCTCTAAAGGCTAAATGTGGTTTAGAGCATTGGTTATCTGACTAAACTTAAGAATAGACCAAGAATCATCATTATTTAAGATTAGCAACTTACTCATTGGGAAGGTACCCTTGTCTCAAGGCTACCCAAAAAACCAATTTACATTTTTATCCCCCAAGCCAAAAGATCTTGAATTGCTGTTTCAGCCAAGCATGAACAAGATCTAGGTCTACAGATCCAGACTAAAGTTATACTGCAGGTTTCCTTCCCAAGGATAAACACTAGATCATAATCACCAAAAGATAATTAGATGATAATAATGTGTGAGTGTATTACAGATGCATTGCATGGATCTTCACAAAATTGCACATTGCTTTGCTTGTGGCTTTTCTTAATACATTTTATGTGTTTAATCCACCCTAGTGAGGCTAGCAAATACCATGGTGTAGAGAACTAAAATTGGTTTCACATTCAAATCAAGAGAAAAGTAACATAAACAAATATTTCACAGAAACATAAAATTCCTTAAGGGTTTGGAGCTCAAATTGTCCTTCTTATTTTGCGCTCCTAAATATTAATTATTATAGGGCACTCATATAGATATATGCATGGGGACAAGATGAGCTGTGTTTAGGCTTCCTAGAAACACATTTGCTTTCATTAAAGAACCACTTTCTTAATCTCAATTCATCCTGTCACATTGTTAGATTAAGGCATTTTAAAAATATTTTAGTGTCAAATAAAACCATCACCCTCATTAGCTTGAGGAAATGGGAAAGATGAAATTGATGAGAAATGTCAAGAGTTCTAAATTTTCAATTTTGATCGTGGCAAATAGCCCAGCCCCATGCTTGTCATTAATAGCAAAAGCTAACCTGTAATGCACATGTCCATACACAGCATGTATGTGTGTGTGTGTGTGCGTGTGTGTGTGTGTGTGTGTCTGTAAAATGGTGGTGGGGTTTGGAACTCACCCTTAGGCATTTGATATTCAAGCTTTCTCAGCATTTTTCACGTCAGAAGAAATCATTTGGGGAAAGCATTAAAAACACAGCAAATGTCAGTGTAACATAAACAACATTCTTAATCCTATAGCAATGTGCTTTGGCCCTGGACACCTGCTCTCCAAAAATATAAACTGAAATTACATTCTCTTTTGAATCCACTAAAACACATTTTTATGTCATTTACTTGGTAATGGACTAAATATGCAAATCTATGAGATATTCCCTACTCCAATATGACAACAAAAAAAAATCCCTTGATCCAGGCAAAACCTGTTAATAAATTTCTCATAAATGGTAATTATTGCTTACCACAAAATATCAGTCTTTACAGCATCTTGGTAACAAGAAAATGTTACTAGGCCCCTAGAAGAGGCTAAATTCTAGTGAATAATCATGTAAAAAAGAGATAAGATTGAATGTGGACAAAAAGAAAGTTCTAAGAAGAATACATTGTGCTTATATTTTAAGGAAAGATCGGAACAAAAGCATGAGGACATAAATAATGAATCACTTTGGATTTTAAGACATAAAATTTGGCTTACAAACTGTATGCTGGAATTGCATTCCCCCACTTCTTTGATGAGGACAAATCTCTTTTTAACTGCAGTGAACATTCAGCCGCTCAACGTATGGCATGATCATTAAATCAATGAGCCAGCTTTTAGAAGCAGCCTTATGATAATGAGCCACTCACAGCTCTCTCCCTTTGTAGTACTCAGCCATCATTTTATTTTACTTTGCTCTTCTGACCTCAGCATCAATGCTTTATTTTATTACTACAAGGGCGATATTTTGAGAGCCGATTCAACCTTTAGCTGCACATTCTCCAACTCTGATTTTCCCTGTAATGTCAAAGAATATTCTCAAAGAAGAAACCAAAGGAATAAAAATTCTTGGTCAGTGTTCAACATTTTTCACTCACACTAGCACTGTCATTTGCATTAAGCTGTTAGATAACCAAAACAATCAATCAACAAATATTTATTATGCATCGGCTTTATTCAAGGCACTGTGCTAGCTACAGAGGGTAACCAAGATGATAAATGATAGTCTCACCCTCTAAAAGCTTATAAAATTGTCCCTCAGTACCTGAGAAGGATTGGTTCCAAGACCCCCACAGATACGAAAATCTGTGAATGCTCAAATCCTTGATATAAAATGGCATAGTATTTGCATATAACCTACCACATTCTCTGTATGCTTTAAATCTTCTGTAGATTAATTATAATACCTAAAACAATGTAAATGCTATGTAAATAGTTGTTATACTATATTTTTATTTGTATTGATTTTTATTATTATATTATTATTTTTTATTTTTTCCCTCAGATATTTTTTGATCCTCGGTCAGATCTGCAGATGTGGAACCCACTGATACAGAGGCCAACTGTACTCTAATTCAAGAATGGCAAATTTGTGACACGCAAGCCATAATTCATTTCTCAGGGGCTAATGTAGACACCTCTAATCAATTTTAGGATAATATCCTGCTGGCCTCCAGCATTACCTCAGAGTACTTCTCAGTGATTGAAATTAACCTGTAAGATGAAATTTATTTACTACTGATGATTCAAATGGATAGATTGGATAGCTATTAAAGAAAACAACCAATAGACAGTATAAGATGTACTCTGAATAAATGATACAGACATGAATTGCCATAGAATTTCAAAGGAAGAATCACCCATTGTGGATGGGAAAAAAAAAAAAAAAAGGTTTTCTAAAAGATTTAGAACCTCTGCCAGGTGGCCTCAAAAGATAAATTGAATTTAGCTATAGAGAATGAAGAATATTTAATATGGGAAGAATGGAAACAGAGATACAGAAACAAAAATGAACAAAACAAGCTTGGGGGATAGATGAGAGTGAACCAGGTTGATTAGAGCAAAGATTCATGTGGAAAATAGCAGTAAATAGGATTAGAAAGGAAGATTGGGAGTCAATTGCAAAGGACCCCAAATGCCACACTTGGAGGCTTGAGCTTTTATCTACTTGCTCAATCTTAATTTGAAGTGACTAGAATCCAAAGTTGGCTACAATTGGGTTCATAGCCCAAAACATTTGAAATAAAGTTTGTGCCACTTACTCTGTTTGCCCCCTCCAGTTCCAATTTCTGCCCTTCTCTACTTCGTTCTGTGCTACAGGAGTATGCTAAACTCTTTGGAATGTACCCCCAGGCTCTCTCTTGCCCTCTGACTTTGGGATGGTATCATCAAGGCACCAGGAGGTCATAGGCAGGAGTAAAATACAGGTGTTTATAAACCCTATACCCTCTTTGCTAGGTTATGACTTTGGCAATGGCTTGGCTCCTGTACCTACAGTTTCCTTAAGGTGGCTTCTTGCCTCTACTATAGCTCTCACCAAGTTCCACTGCTTCTCCTTACCCCTTTAGGCAAAGAGATGATAGCAGCACCCTGTTGCTAGTTGCTTCATACCTTACCATCCTTGGTTGGTTAGTTCCCCTAACCTGGCCACATCTCCATAAATCGTCCCCTTATTCTCTCTTCAATTAACACTTTGAGTGCATCATCTCTTTATTGATAGGATTCTGACCAATACAACGCTCAACTCTTTGATAAAGTACCATAAGCTATATATAATGTCAGTTTTACTTCAATTTGAAACATTAAGAATTGAATAGCTCTGAGCTAAAGAATTCATGCCTTTGTGAAGTTCTCCATCCCTTCTGCCATATATGTGTAGCTGGTAAACATCTTAAGATAGGAGGAAAATAGGTTCATTATAAGTCCCAATGCCAGTAGGTTGCTAGCAGAGGCCTATGAAACCACACCAGCTTCATCAGGAAAAACTGAATGATTAACAAATAATATATCTGACTTTTTTTTTTTTTGCTTATCTATATTACCTCATACCACCAAATATCTTTTATGTGTATATGTTCTTCATAGTCAAAGCTCTAGTGAAAATATTATAAATGTTAGATTTAAGATCCAGCTATATTAATTTCCTCTGTGTGATCCTCAGCACACTCAAGAACAGCTAATTGGTCATCACTTTGGGATCACCTAGAAGATCCTGGAAACTACTGATGAGTATTTCCTGGCCTCTTATCTTGACTGACACATGCTCCCTAAGCCCAATATTTTCCCCAGTCTCCTTCCTCATTAGGGTTTTCCTACCTACATCACTTAGAGCAAACGCTTCCATCTAGGGCCATGGTCAATATCAGAGTCAGGATACACCAGAGAGAAAACTGCCTGAATAACCAACATGGGGTTAACCAATCTCAAAGTTTCCCCCATGTGTCTATTACTTAACATAGTACTAGTAGGAAAAAAAACTTAGTATTTTAGTTTCTATACATTTTATATAACTTGCCCCATTACTGTTCAATGTCCATATGTCCATGCCTCTCATGCTGCACTCTCTAGGCCAATGTAGGGTCCCCACTGGGAAGATAGTCCAGCAAAACCTTTAAAAGGTATTTATCCACAAGAATCTAATACAGTACAGCCCTGACTTGTTTGTTGTGATGCATAATGTGTCATTTCTAGACTTTAAGTTTCACTGGGTCCTAACTATTTTGAAAGATTTCTGTTTTCAGAAGTTAAATTCATTTGTTTTTTAATTAGACTAAATCGACCACCATTTGATATTTTTTGGAAAAGTACTCAGAACTTTTCATCCACATTCAAGACTGACATCTTCTACCTTCTCTTAAAAAACAGATTTAATACCATCTGGTTTGTTATATCAAGATGTTGTAGCAGCATTTGACTCCAAGGAAATATAATAGACTCAGAAAACAGAAATGTGAAAAATGCTTTTATAGTCCTTGTTCCCTTCACTGTAATGAAATTCTGGTGCATATCTTTGTAATTTTAGGACTAAGAAGACATGTATGTCTAATTAATTGTGCAAGGTAGATTTGACTCATCAAAATGCTATTAGGAAGGAATAGGTTTAGTATATTATTGAATTGTCCAAATATATAGAGTTCAGTAGATATCAAATAGGCTTTCAGCAAAATGATTTGCAAAGACAAGTCTTATATCATTTGAATTGCTGATGCCTAGAAATATTATTTATATACCCTTGGTTCTCAGTCCTTCTAATAAGCCATCATAATCAACCTTTTTGTCATAAATAAAAATGTAAAAGTATTTTATGGCATTCACAAAATGGCCTAACCAAAAAAAGCATGACACTTAATTCATTCCAAAATTTTATGATTGATTCCTTATGAAGTCACTTATGGTTACAGATTCCTGCTACTTTGGGAGTTTAGAGGAAATGTTTCAACATTAGCATTTTCCACATTCTAACCATTTCACCAGCCCTATCACAGAGCACATCCCACATCCAACAAATTTAGTTACTAGAGGAAATCGTGGATAGCACTTTTGACACAACTAATGCAATAAGTTAACAAACCATACATGATGCATATTTGTACTGCTTGATCAACTGCAACAGCTTTTTTAATAGGCGTCATTATTCATCCAGCCAGCATACTCACTTGTAGTAGTTGTACATTACTCTTTCTAGCATGGGTACAATTCACCCATAAGAATTTTTTAAAAGAATTTGAGGTCGTCTCAGATTGCATTATTCTCCTGAGAATCTTTTATACCTTCTGACCCTGACTCTGGTCTCAAGTTAGTGATAACTTGTGGTGTTGGGCTTATCACTTTTAGCATGAACAAGCCTTCCAAGCCTGGCATCATGCATATCATTTATCTAAAGATTCTGTAGCAACTTGACACTTTTAGCACACCTTTGAGCCTAGAACTCATAAATGCTGGAAAATATTCATCTATATGTATCGTTCTTTCTCAAAGATGACACTACTGGGAACATCTTCAATATAACTGAGGGAAAAAGAATCAAACGAAGTTGCCAGTGCTATGCTGTCTCTTCTTACTTATTAATCTTCTAAATGTCAAATGTTGTCTTAAGAGGGCAGTTCTGAAAGCTGGGAAGTGAAGGAGCAGAGTAACCCATACAGAGTGGATATTCAATAAATATTTGCTGATTAAGTACAGAGATGTTATAAGTAAGAAAGAGAAATAAGGTACATTAGTCTCCTAGAGCTATTGTAACTAAGTACCACCAATTGGATATCTTAAAACATTAGAAATTTATTCTTTCATAGTTCTGGAGGCCAGAAGTCCAAAATCAAGGTGTCAGCAGGGCCATGCTTGCTCTGAGACTATGAGTAGAACCGTTCCTTGCCTCTTCCTAGCTTCCAGTGGGAACTGTCAAATATTTCCATACCTTGGCTTGCACCTGCATCATTCCAATGTTTTCCTCTGCCATTCTAGGGTGTTCTCCCTGTATGTCTCTTTCTTCAAACAGCATTTTCCTCTTCTTAGAAAGACTTCAGTCATACTGGATTAGATCATTATGGTAGACCTAATTATAATTATGTGGATCTTTATTCTCCTCCATTACCATAACCTTTTTGGTGACAGAAATCATCACTGGAATCATCCATGGGGTATAGATCAGGGTCTCACGCACATATTATTAAATTAACTGAGAAGTAGATAATGAGGGAAGAAAGAAGCTTAATATACTATAACGGATAAGTTATAATTTTTAATACCAAAGTCCTATTTAGAAGAGTGATATTATGTTACTCAGCACCCTTCCTCACTACTACCATCCCAACCAACCTTTGAATATAATAATTCAGCTCACGAAGTCTTTCCTAAGCTTCCCTGAGGTGCCTCACAATCATTGAAGAAGTGTCAATTGTAAGATTTTGAATGGTTGAACAGTCCTGTTACTGCTATTCCAGCTATTAAGTAATGAAAACAGCTGCTGAAATCCACTATTTGGCTAACCAATTATTTCTCTGTTAATCAGAACAATATTATCTTTATAAAGCTATAAGTTAGCTCAGCGGCCTTGAGAAAACTGTCACAAATAATATCAACAATGCCTAAGTCTTTGACAAACTTTGAAAAGGACCCATTGCCAGGCTCAACCTTAATGTATCACACAGGCAGCCAGAAATGGGCAATTTGCAATAGAGAATTATCCCATATTTTTACCTTGTGCCTATATTGTTTTGATTGTTCTTGATTTGTGTATGTGAATATTTGACTACATTCTACGTTTTAAGTATTGAGGATGCCTGACAAGTGTTTCTGAGATTACATGCCCGTTAGGTCTATTTTACAACCTCTTTCTTACCAGGCAATCCAGTTGAAAATGAAGGGTAGATGGAGTAAATTTTGGCACCCATTTGATAACAAGTATGCTACTCAGACAAATAAAAGAATAAAATATTTTCATGAAACATGATGCCAATAACAGCCAGTGCCGGCTTGCTTTCCTTACCATTTTAAATGTCACCTAATCTGTTTCTTTATGTAAGAGGCACTGTGATACATCACTTAGCTCAGCCCAATAATTATATTTAAATGGTAATTTAGAGCTTTTAAAGAATTTTTGCATGTTTATTTTATTTCACTGTCAAAACTATTGTATCAGTAACAGTTAAATCAAGATATCAGATCTACTACAAATATTATAGAAATAAGGGGTAAATTAAAGTTCACACAAACATGGTAGGAGCTGGGCAAATAAAAGCCTAGGAAGGATGAGTAAGATGATCTAATTGTCATGAACTATGTTAGCCTGAAGTGCTAGCTCAAGTGGACAGGAAGAACTTGAAGGAAATTCAGCAACCATGTGAATCCTGTGGACTCCACATCTTCTAGGGAGTGTCTACTCTGGGGAAGTGGCTGCTTCTGGAAATTATCACCTTTGTGGACCTGGAACGAAGTGCCTGGTGGGGGCTTAGGACTACTGTTGATCAGCAGGGCCAGCAGTCAGGAAAATGAGTTGGATACAAAGCAGGTAAACAATGGTGGCATCCTGAGACCCACCAGACACCTCTGTGTCGACCCATCAGTGGATTTGTCCCCTCCATCTTCCCAGATAGCTCTGCTTCACTTCTACCTTCCAGTTCCATGTGAGCTCCTCTTTTGACTCACAGTAACTTGGAACCATACAGGACAGGTGATTCAGGTAAAGGTAGTTCCCAGTCATGGCTAGAAGTAATGATGCCAAATTGACCCAACTGTGCTAAAATTTCAAAAGTGACATTTTATTAAGCCCATTCTAAAGATGAGGACATTAAGACATGGCTTGCTTAAGGTTATTTGGCTAATAAGCAGTAGATTCAGGCAAACCATCTGAGAAGATACTTTATGAAAAGAAGAAATCTAAGTGGCTAATAAATATATTTCATATCTATGAACTATAAGGATTATTAGATGTCACTTCACACCCAAAGTAGAAAAAATTAAAAATTCTGACAATACTGAAACCATCCTTATAAAATTAATTACAACCAAGTTGCTGAATTTTAACAAGGGCATAAGTCTTGAAAAAGCACAGCTAAGCATTAACCAGCTATTTCCCCATATCCCACTCTCTTATAGCTGTTTACTGTTTAAGATCCATGTAACCTTTTGTCACAAGGTCCTATAACTTCCCTTAATCACTCCTATAGATAACATGTTCAGTGTTGAACCTGAGACTGTTTTCTAAAATATTTTCCAGACTCTGCATTAAAATTGGCCCACTGACACCAGCCAGTCCTGTGACCCCTGCCAAGCAACTGACCCAGCACAAGAATACAGTTTCTACAATCCTATAATTTCATTCTCCCAACCTAACCAATCAGTTGACCCACCAAAATTCCTTTAAAAATCGTATTCCATAACTCTTCAGGAGACATATTTGAGGGGCTCTTCCTATCTCCTGGTTTGGCTACACAATGATTATGAAACTTTCTCCACAGAAACTGTTGCTATTACCAGTGTTGTTGAGGGTGAGGAGAAAGGAAACTGTCAAGCACCGATGTCAGGAATATAAATAGGTACAACCACTTCGGAAAACCATTTGGCATTATCTAGAAAAAACAAAGACATCCTATCCTATGACTCAGCAATCTCTCTCCTATGTATAATGTACCCTAGAGAAACATGTGTACAGGCTCCAGTACTTATTTCTCTGACCTAACACCTCAGCTGTATCCTTTCTCCCCCTCCTTTATCTGAAACTCTGCCTTTCTTCTGGAACAGTCCAGTAAGTGATGTCTCTAGTCAACCATCTTGCCTATTCCCCCTACACCATTATTTTTAAGAAGGAAGAATTGAAAACAAATTTAATGCCTAAGAGTAGGCAACTAATTAGAAAATGTTTAGTATTTCTAGGCTGTCATACAAAAGCATGTGTATGAAATACATTTGGTAACATGGAAAATAACTCATATTATTTGATGAAAGTGTAGAACATTATGGTAGAACATTTTAAAAGATTAGAAGGAATTTATCAAAACCTTGCTAGTACTGCTGATCCTGCTAGTAGGATTACAGGTGATTTAGCTTCTTTACATGTTTCCTACTACTCTTTTCTCCTACCATCCTTAATTTCTTTTGAAAATTAAAAATGCATATATATATAAAACATCAATCAGAGGAAAGCCTTCAAACTAATTCTAAGCATTTTGTTTTTTATTTATGTACAATACTAAAGTTTCAATTGATGCTTGAAGCTTTAACCCAACACTTCTTATCCTATCTCTCAGTGAGATGAACAACTGATACAATTAGGTACTTGAAATACTACAAAAATGGCTTCAAGGATGCTATTGCTGCTGTTTTAAAAAATTATTTCCTAGTAATTATCATTATATTTTTACAGAATTTTAAATAGTATTTATTCTTGTACATATCCTAATTTTACTCACATTGTAAGCTTAAGAAGAAAAATACACTGTTGCAAATTGATCAATACTTGAATATTCATGACAAACACACACACTCCTATTAATAGGAATCCAAAGTGATCATTTCTAACTTCAAATTTAATTAACAGAAAAAGTAATGAATCTACTTTCTTAATTTATTCAAACCAACATGAGCAACTTCCTACAGAAAAAAATTGTAAATTATTTTATAAAGAGCTTTAAGTTGTATTTGAACCATCAAATAAACAGAGAATGCATCATCTCCTATTCTCTAAATAGATAAACACTTTAAGGGAAAAGATTCAGACTGAAAATATTTATGTCAAGATGACCTGTCCTGGCTGATGCCACAGCACTCTAGGCCGGGCAACAGAGTGAGACACTGTCTCAAAAAAAAAAAAAAAAAAAAATGACCTGTCCTTTCTGGGATGATTCACTTAGCAAGGAGTCTATATCTTTACCCCACAGCATCTGCCTGCATTGCCCCTTCACACAAGAGCTAGCATCAAGCTGAGATGCTCAAGGTTGGAGATAGCCTTGAAAGACATTGAGCCCTTCGGTTCCCAAATGGGTCCATTTTTATTGTAGCTTTAGTGGTTCTCTGTGAAATAAGTAAAATAGAGAAAAAAAATAACGTATTTCATAAAGTTAATATTATTCAATATGAAGTCATGTCCTTTAATCTAAGACAATATCCTTTTAACTTTTTTGGTATTAAAATATCTTCTTTTTGGGCCGGGCGCTGTGGCTCACGCCTATAATCCTAGTTCTTGGGAGGCCGAGGCGGGCGGATTGCTCAAGGTCAGGAGTTCAAAACCAGCCTGAGCAAGAGCGAGACCCCATCTCTACTATAAATAGAAAGAAATTAATTGGCCAACTGATATATATATAAAAAAAAAAAAATTAGCCGGGCATGGTGGCGCATGCCTGTAGTCCCAGCTACTCGGGAGGCTGAGGCAGAAGGATCACTCAAGTCCAGGAGATTGAGGTTGCTGTGAGCTAGGCTGACGCCACGGCACTCACTCTAGCCTGGACAACAAAGTGAGACTCTGTCTCAAAAAAAAAAAAAAAAAATATCTTCTTTTATGGAAAGATAATAAAAAATTAGGTGGCTGTCTTTTTTTCTTTTTAAAATTCTTACTGAGAAAATTGATGACTTGACATTGGTTTTCTTTGAAAATTGGCTGCTCCTAGAGATCTAAAGTCTGAAATCAGGTAAACAAAGAGAGCTTATTTTCTCCCCAAGCTTGAAACAGCTGTTGAGTGACAAGGACCTGTGGGATGTGGTGGGCAGTGAGTGGCTTTGGAGACAGATGGAATAGGATTGGAAATCTGTGCACTCTTAGAGAAGTTACTTAACCTAGCTGAGTAATTCATTTCTTTGCTTGTATCCGTTGAACTAATGTTACCTTTGTCTGAGGTTCTTGTGAAAATTATAAAGTAGTGAGTGGTTGGTTTCCCTTTAATTTCTCAATGGAAATGTCACCTTCTCAAAAAAGACTTTCTTGTTCCACCCAATCTAATGTGCACTCTCTTCCTACCCTACTCACCTGGCCATTCTCTATCCCACATCAGGGCACTTATCACTCTGGGTTCATTTCATTTCTTTGTCTATTGTTTATTGTTACTGTCCATTGGCAATTTCCCCAAGATTGACAAGAGCAGGGACGTCATCTCTTCTATTCCTACTGAACCCCCTACAACTAAGACACCAGCCAAAACATGGCAGTACTCAATAATTCATTGAATATGAATGAATATAAAGTGTTTGACACAAAAAAGACTCCATGAATATTAGTTCCCTTCCGAGGGAAAAATCTGTCTCCCTAAGATGTCATATTGGTCTTCATCCTCTGAACATATCCCCAACATATACATTGTCTCCATTTTCAAACATATATTCCTCAGTAGGAAGTAATTATTAATATTTAGGTAACTGTTACTTGCTAAGGTCATCTTTATTTCAAAGGTGGCTATAATTAAGAATGATGACGTGATTAAAACCTCAAATTGGGCTTTAGATGCTGATTTAGTTTATTGAATAAAGAGAATGCCTAATTTGGGGGATTCACACATATTGCCAAGGAAATGTCATTTAAAGCCTTCCATTTTAAGACTATGTATAGCACCTGGAAATTGCTTGTATTAATTTGCATTTCAATTAGTATTGAAAAATCTCACCAGGCAGTGGCCTTTGGCTAAATTGTCTTATGCTGCTAAAAGCTAACATTAATGAGTAAAATATTTAATTTATCACAAACATTCCAAATGCTAGTATTAGAAAAGCATAGAAAGCAAAGGAAGGAAGGAGAGAAGAAAGGAGGGAAGGAAGGAAGGAAGGAAGGAAGGAAGGAAGGAAGGAAGGAAGGAAGGAAGGAAGGAAGGAAGGAAGGAAGGAAGGAAGGAAGGAAGGGAAGGAGGGAGGGAGGGAGGGAGGGAGGGAGGGAGGGAAGGTGAGACTACCATTGAGCAAAAAGCAAAATCAAAGTTAGGAAAATCAAAGGCTTCAGAGTCAGTCTTTATATCTGAGAAACCAAGGCCTCAAGGAAGGCTCTTGTACACCTAGGTGCCAGAAATGGCCCTTCCTGAGGAGGCTGAGGCACCAACCTAACAGAGAGGTTAGGTTCTAATCATAATACAAATATATATGCCCAGGAAAAGGATATAAAAGGCTGAGTTAGACAATCTCTTTCTTAAACCTCACTGTCATCCATCACTCACTCCAAGTACTTAGTTAATGCATTGTATTTCAGGGACTGGCAGTCATTGAAGCATAACTTCCTGCCAAGGGAAGAGCTCCAACTCTCTTCCCTTGGCAGGAAGAGTGTCCAGTGCAGCTGTGGGAAGTAGTAGGGAAATGGGCTGGATAGTGTTGGTGCAAACACAATCCCAGGAAACTTAGTGTGCCTATGCCTGTTTAGCACAGTGCTAAATGCTGTAAAAGATACCCAAACGTCCAGTTTGGGGTCCAATATGTAAAAAGCTTGGAAATCATTACTTCCAACCTATGCCCAAAAAAGAGATGATTTTCAGTGACTTTTCTTGGACCCATCAGAGGATTGAGGTCACAGGAGATCCAAGTAGATTCAGAGAGATACAACTGATACCTGCTCACCTAGAGAAGATGCTACTGGGCCTATAAACTGGTAGGAATACTTAAATGGTCATTTTAATGAATTTCTGGAGGATAAGTATGGATTAGCTTGAAAGTAAGAAAATCCTTGGAACTGTAGTCCTTAGGGGGCCCTCTTATGGGCTTCACCTATAGGAACTCCACCAGGTTCTCAGGATCAAGAGTCAAGAAAGATCAACCTCCCAGCTATGGCAAGGGCAGGGGAAAAGTAACCGCTGTGAAATATGCCCAGAGTATTCTACACAATAAAGTCTCCAGGGACAAAGACTTTAGCAGAGCCCTGTCCCACCTACAGGAAGTACATTTTCTCCCACTATAGCCCCTCTAGCCTTCCTCTCAGTTAAGGAAGTGCTAAGAAACACCTGCAAAAGTCACAGCATGGAGACACCTGCCCACTAAAAAGCTAAGATTTAATCATTAGATTATAGAATGTTTCCTCTCCCCCATAATTTACCACATCAACAAGCCTCCAGGAAAATAACAGTGGATTTAGCAGAAAGAGCTGCAAGAATCAGACTCTATTTAGGGAGGAATTTTTAGAGAAACATAAGACAACAAAGGAAACAAAAACAACACCACCAGAGAAATTGAAGCCTCTGGTACCTATAGCCACAAACATTAAACACAAGTCAATTACTATCCAAATAAACATAAAGCTTCACACTACAGGTCTATTTACCTCAGTTCCTATTACCTAATACAACATGTCAGCTTTCAACAACAATGAAAATATTACAAGATATGCTAAAATACCCCAAAAAAAAAAAATCTGAAGAGACAAAGCAAATAGCAGAATCAGACCTAGACGTTACACAGATGTTGGTACTATCAGGCCTGGGAGTTTAAACAATTATGATTAATGTGTTTAGGATTCTAATGGAAAAAGTAGACAACGTACAAGAACAGAAGGTTTATATAAGCAAAGAGATGGAAAATCTGAGAAAGAATCAAAAGCAAACACTGGAAATCAAAAATACCATAAGAGAAATTGAAGAATGCCATGGATGGGCTCATCGGTCAGCTGGACATGGCTAAAACTACAGCTTTAAGTTTTAAGTGAGCTCAAAGTTAGGTCTATAGAAACTTCCAAAACTGAAATGCAAGAAGAAAAAAGAATGAAAGAAGAAAATAGAACACAACATCCAAGAACAATGAGATAATTTCAAAGAGATATTTCAAAGAGAAATTTCAAAGATAATTATGTGTATAACATACACATAATTGAAACACCAGAAAGAAAAGACAAAGAAAACATAGCAGGAGAAATATTTGAAGTAATAATGGCTGAGAATGTCTAAAATTAATGACATCAAACCACAGATCCAGGAAACTCAGAGAACACCAGGCAGGATAAATACCAAAAAACCACTATACCTTGGTATATTATATACAAACTGTAGAAAACCAAAGACATACAGAAAGTCTTGAAGGAAGCCAGGGAGGTAAAAGAAAAATGTCTAACCTATGGAAAAACAAGGATAAGAATTACAGTGGACTTGTCAGTGGACACTATTCAAGCAAGGGGAGAATGACATGAAGCATTTAGTGTTGAAAGAAAAACCACCAAGCTAGAACTCTTTATCCAGCAAAATTATCCTTCATAAGTAAAGGAGACATAAAGACCAAGAAGAATAAGCAATAAGATATTGCTCCTGCTATTGTACTGCCTTCTAGCTCTACTCACCCTCAAAAGAAAACAACCAAGGGGCTATAAGCTGGTTCCAGTAAGTTGGTCATTCTTGCTGGAACATCAGGCAGAAGGAGTGACAGAGATCTGGGCTGTGATTGGAAAGACAGTCCCTAAAATAGAAATGTCAAAATAACAGGATTGTTGGTGGGTGGAGGGTTAATGTAAGGATAGAGATGAAGTGTGCTGGATAGTGAGTATTCAATGCACAGCTGTTAATAGTTGCTTTTAGTACTAAACCTCATCTTTTTTGTGGCCTCACGGTGTTTCTCCCCAAAAGTGGGGTAGCATGCTAAACAACATTTGTACCTAACCCCTCTCCTTAAGTAATATAAAATCTATAGACATCCAGACCAATACATGAATAATAGTAAAACATCAGATAGCAGTAGAAACTTAAATGCTAAATTATGAGTTACAGGTAATAACCTTTCAGTCAAGTCATTCAAGAAATACTGATTGGGCTTGTTATGGACTGAATGTTTGTGTCCCCCTAAAATTTGTATGTTGAAGGCCTAACCCCCGGTGTGATGGTATTTGGAGGTGGGTCTTTGGGAGGGGATTAGGGTTAGATAAAGTCAGGAGGATGGGTCCCTCGTGATGGGATTAATGGCCTTATAATAAGAGAAAGCAAAAGAAATCTCTCTTTTTCCCCACTGAGCACGCACCCTCAGGGAAGGCCTCATGTGAACAAAGCGAGATGGCAGGCTGCAAGCCAAGGGGAGAGGCCTCCCCAGGAACCAAATGGGCTGCCACCTTGATAATGGACTACTTAGTCTCAAGAATCACGAAAAAATAGATTTGTTTTTTAAGCCCCCCAATTTATGGAATTTTGTTTTGGCAGCTAGAGCAGACTAAGATAGAGCTCCTGCTCTGTGTTAGTCACTCATATAATCTCAGGGAATGTGCATTTAATGGGAGGAAACAAAAAGATAATAAATAAGTAAATAAGAAAGTTATATACTGGTACAAGTTATGCATAGAATTAAAATTGAGTGATGTGATTGATGATAGATGATAAGGTTTTCCAGGGAAGATCTGTCCTAATAGATAGTATATAAGTTGAAATCTAAACAACAACAAGAAACCAGCTACGAAAAGATCAGAGATAGCATTCCAAACAAAGGGAACAATTAGCAAAGGTGTAAAGTAGGCAGTTGGGTATATAAGCCTGAATTTCAGGGCAAAGGCCAGGGCTGGAGGTGTGGATTTGGGAGGCATATGGAAGGTTAAAACCATATGCCAGGCAAGATTATTTATGCAGAGCTGGTAGATAGAGCACAGGACTGAGCCCTTGGACACCCTGAATTTTCAAGGTTTAGCAGCAGAGGTACCAACAAAGGTAATGAGAAGGAATAGCTAATGAGATAGGAAGAAAAGCCAATTTCAGTTCTATTCAATGGTAGACTCTAGAGAAAGGATGTTTCCAAAATAGCAAAATGGTTAGTGCTGCTGAGAGATGAGGAAGATAAGAATGTAGAAGTAACTTTTGATCCGGCAATGTGAATGTCACAAGGGACCTTGGCTAGGGCAGTCTCCATGGGATGATGAGGACAAGAGCCTGAATGGGGTCAGTTACGGCGACAAGTGAGGTGAGGAAGCAGAGGTAGTGACTCGAGGAGTCGTCCTGTGAAAAAGCAGAGCTATAGGCAGTCTCTGAGGGCCCTCTGGAGTAGAAACAAAAATCCATTTACATTTAGGAAGCTTAATGAAGACTGCAGTGCCCCAGCCAACCAGGTGGGAAGAACTGCGTGAGGAAAAGGCGAAAGATCCATTTGAATCCACCCAGCCTGTCTCCAGCTCCTCCTCCCATTAGCCTTGGGCACGTGCTTCCTTTTTCTGAGGTATTAGTGTGGTTCTATTTATGGGAGAAGAACATGCAGGCCATCATGTTTGTTTCTGTATCGACATTAAGGAGATAATGGCACTCCTATCTTAAACACTAGGACATCTAAACAAACGTAATGTAAAATTCGTGCTAATGTTAGAGTAGGTAGTCAGTTAGGTATGAGCAAGGGAGGAGGGAATGGAAAAGTTAGTCAAATGGCTCCAAGAAACAGTCCTTGCACAAACAGACCTGAGGAGAAGAAAAGAGCCATTAATTCCCCAGCGTTGCACAGGTACAAAGTGACCTTTCCCCATTACGTATGAGTAAGAACAGAGCGCACACTGACTGCCCAGCCTCCTCTGACTTCAACAGTAAAAACAGCAGCCACTCGGGGGGACAGCACAGTTGCTCCTTTCGACCCTGCCCACTCTCTTGAGAGCACTCTTTTGCTTTGACATGAGCCTTTCCTAAGCCTGTCTGCTTTCACTCAATAAACATGCCACTATTGCCCAGTTGTGTGCATGTGCTGAAATTCCTTTCTGCGACGTTAGCAAGAACCTTGCCTGTGACACTAATAACCAAACTTTTATTTGATTAAGAAAGCTTCATTACTCACACTAATAAATGGCTCCAATATCTAGTCCCAATTCTTATTTGGGGAAATTACGGGGAATGTGGGAATCTGAGAACAGCAGCTTAAGAATCTAGAGGATGATCCATTTACCCTTCAGTAGAAGCTTCCACCCAACTTTCCTTAGCCAAACAAACAACCCAGGCCTGGACCTCCAGTATAGTTTCTTGCCTAAACATGACAATAGCAGTAATAAGGGACCAGTGTCTGCCATGTCCTGAGATACTGAACTCAGGGGAAGGTTTCTTATGCCTCTATAGCCTCAAAAAATCTGTGTTAGTCAGGGTTCTCCAGAGAAAAAGAACCAATAGGATGTGGAGAAACGAGAGAGACAGACAGAGAGAGAGAGATTTTAAAGAATTGACTCATGTGATTTTATAGGTTTGCAAGTTGGAAATCTGCAGGTAGGCCAGCC
This sequence comes from Microcebus murinus, assembly GCF_040939455.1. Classification (NCBI taxonomy): domain Eukaryota; kingdom Metazoa; phylum Chordata; class Mammalia; order Primates; family Cheirogaleidae; genus Microcebus; species Microcebus murinus. Next base: position 56,631,204 of record NC_134109.1, on the reverse strand, counting down.
TCGGGAGAGTCAATGATGTAGTTCAAATCTTGAATTCAATCTGCTGCCAGAAATCCCTCTTCTTCAAAGATGGCAAGTCTTTTTCAATTCAGGTCTTCAGCTGCTTGGATGAGACCCTCTCACACTATGGAGAGTAATCTGCTTTACTAAAAGTCCACTAATTTAAATTTTAATCTCATCTTAAAAAACAAAAAAACACCTTCACAGAGACATTTAGAATAATGTTTGACCAGCCATCTGGTTACCATGGCCTAGCAAAGTTGACACACAAAATTAACCATCACAGGTCCACCCCTTTTCAACTTGGTACCAATACACATCTCCTTAAATCATACTTAATCTTCAAATAAAGATAATAGCAAGGTCATACTTCCACCTAACATGATACAACTATTCTGCATACTCCAGAAATGTACTGAACCTTTCTGCAGAATAGGATGCAAAGTCCTTGGGTGATGTGCTCATTCTGCCAAAAGATTCTCATTCTCAGAACAGTGCTCAGGGATGAACCACACTAAAAAGAACAGTAATGAACTGTGGCCTCCCATGAAATGTCAATATTATGGCTGCTATTTTAAGAAGGTCCTTTAATTACATATTTTCTGGGAAGTAGCTTTGCCATACAACCAATTTTCTTTTAGCTGTTGAATTTTCAAATTTAACTCTTATTTCTGACTCTGACACAAATACTATGTATGTAACAGGAAAAAAAAACCACTACAACTCATGAATTAAATTCAGAATTCCACTTGCATTTTCTTCCTTTCTCCATTTTTGCATTATACTAAGAGTACTCTGTGCAAATAGCATGATTATTAAATATTAATAACTAATTTGAGGCTTGGGGAAAAGCTAAACAGTAAATTGGTACAAATGAATTTTCCACCTTAAATACTGTAGTTTAACTGATAATAAATTCAAGAATCCAGTTTCTTGGGAGGAACTTACCAATGGGAAAAATACAGTGTTGGTAACATTGTACACTAAGGTCCACGATCTTTCCTTCTGCCCTGACTCTCATATGCTTTGCCTATATAGCTGCAGTCCCCTGACACCAGTTCATGGCCTGTTAGGGACCAGGTGCAGAGCTCTGCCACTCCCACCCCTCCACTCCACTGTCTTTGGAAAAACTGTCTTCCATGAAACTTTGGGGGTGGGTGGGAGAAGCACACAGTAGAAGGTGAGCAGCAAGCGAATGAAGTTTCATCTTTATTTACAGCCATTCCCCTCCCCATTGCCTGCACCACCACCCCACCTAACTACCCACCCTGGCATCCACCCCCCAATCCATGGAAAAATTGTCTTCCATGAAACTGATCCTTTGTGCCAAAAAGGTTGGGGACTGCCGCTATATAGGTTTTTAATGATATCCAGATCTCCTGCTTGGGTAACATAAGATTTCATATTGTTTTTAAAAGAGCATTTATATATGCTGTATCCTTGTAGGTAATACGTGCTGCTCATATTTGTGAAAAGAATATAATAAGGGAATTAAATGTGTCCCAAAGCTCTCTTGTTATTATCAAAACAAAACCTCATACCAAAAGCAAAGCTAGAGACCAGAAGAGGAACTAAAAGCTGCTTCATCTCAAACCTGGGGTGGTAGAAGTAAAGTGAGTTCACGTCTAAGGCTGGAGGAGAGATGACCTAAAGCTTGGTAGGCTCTCCAAATCTGTGACAGCAATATCACCCCACCCATCCTGTGCCAGTCCACTGGGTACCATGAACTGCAATGGTGAGATATCCACCAGGTGACAGCCTTCAGAAAAAAGACTTTTTGACACATAAAGCTCATTGATTCTGACCCTTGTTAGTAAGTGCTCTATAGTAAGTGTATGTGCTGGGGTAAAGAATGTCCCCCAAAAATTCATGCCCATCTAGAACCTCAGAATGTGACCTTTGGAAACAGTGTCTTTGTAGATGTAATGAGTTAAGTTATGACAGTCATACTGGATTAGGATGGACCACCTTAAATCCAATGACGGGTGTCCTTATAAGCAGGCTCTGTGAAGACACAGAGAAGAACACCACATGAAGACAGAGGCAGAGATCAAAGTGAAGCATCCACAAGCCAAGGAATGCCAAGGATTTCTGGCAACCACCAGAGGCTAGAAGAAGCAAATGAGGATCCTTCCCTAGAGCCCTTGGAGGAAGCAAGGCTCTACCAAAACCTTCTTTTCAGACTTTCCACCTCCAGAACTATGAAAGGATAAACCACCCAGTTTGTGGTAATTTGTTGCAGTAGCCCTAGGAAACTAGTACTGTGGTTTTCAACTGGTAATAATTTGCTACTGGAATCTATAGTCTTGTGGTTTTCTAAAATTGATTATTGGGTTTCTAATTTTCAATAGTAATACAGACTCAATATAACAAATCAAAATATAGCAATTTATAAAGCCAAAAGTAAAAGCCCTACTTTTACACCACAAGTCTTACTCTGAGTATTTATACTTTTTTACTTTTTCTATGAATATACATATAAGCACTTTTTTAAAACAAAACTGGGATCATCCTGTACATAATGTTTTTCATCTTACTTTTTTTGTTGACTATATTAAGAAATACATGGACATCTTTTACATGCCAATATATAGAGATCAACATCCTCCTTTTCATAGGCTGTATAATATGCCATTATAGCCACCATCTCATAATTCACAACATTTTTTTGAATGTATGTTTATTATCTGTTATGTGCTAGGCATGGAATCTTTGTTTTCAAGGAGTGGAAGAGACAACTAAGTAACAAAGAAGTTATATGGCAGTGTGATAAGTGCTTCAACAGCCAGAAACACAAGGGACTACAAGGAAAGTGGGCAGCATATTCCAGGCACACGGGGAGATTATACAAATGACAGGAAATAAGCAAGCATAATCCTTTGGTTCAAATAGGCAATAGCTCATCATTCTCACAAGTGACTTCACCGAAGGAACAATCCACATGAGAGCTCTGGAAGCTAAACCCAGGTCAATTTCCTAGATTTAAACAGACTCATTCTCAAGGAGGGTATGTAAAATTATTTAATGACCAGTTGGCTCAGCATGAAGCATTGTGTGGCCTGAGTACTTTGTCAGTTTAAACAAGGATGACTTGCTCTTCTGGTGCTTCATTACCTTAGGGGTCTTGCCCATTGGCATGTGGACCCTGATGAATCATAGTTTAGATTTCTAGGAAGCTTGTTCAAGGATGCAGCACTGAGGTGGGGCTCCAACAGGTACTACCCTAGCAAATGAGGCCAAAGAGCACAGCTAAAGTGATCTTAACAGTATTGAAGAATTATGAAGGCAAAATTCTCAAGCTCAATCTAAATGAGCCCCATAGAAGGATGATTTATTACCAAAGGACAGAGGGATATGATTAGCCTTAATGAAGCGCCTCGTAGTTTATGCAAATTGGGTCTGATTCACCACTGATCTTAGACTCAAAATTCCCAATGACTTCTAGTTAATCAACTTTAATCACAGACATGCCTAATGGGCCTTTTGTCTGAGGCCTTGATGTACTGTCTGGCTTTATTATTAGGTGATGAGGAAGGAGGGTACATGTCTGCCATTTGAAACTGAATGGGATAGACTAGATGCCAGGTCACTTCCCTTTGGGAATGCCTGAAACCTTCCCTCCACATCATATTTCTTAGTTCCAGTTATTAGAGGGAGAAGCAGTTATAAGTTGCCACCTCCAATAAGGAAAAAAATATGTAAGCAGAAAAAACTAGGACAGATACTCCCCAAATCAGTTCCAGAATATAAAAGTTATTTGATAGGCAAGGTGTTGATACAAAAAAAAAAAGAGTCCTATTTTTAATTCTGTAGAATTTTGAAGTACACCTGATATGATTAGAGGTTTAGGCTAGCATGGCTTCAATCCCATTAAAAAATGGAAGGAATGAACCAAGAAAATTCTTTTCAGATAATTTTAGCTCACTTGATTTTTATGTTTAAATCTGAAATAAATATGTAATGGAAGTGGCAATCAAATATATCAAAGATAAATTATCATTGAGTTATTCCCTAATGGCGAAGCCTCAGTAACTACTTGGAAAATCTTTGTACTCAGGGTGTATGCACGAGTCCTGGTTGAATGCTATCTGTCTAAAAGTGTCTGTGGCAATGGAGTCCTGAGTGTGACCAACCTTGCATCCAGTTACAAAAGCAGTTTATCAGCTGCAGGCACGGAGAAATTTCCTCAGCTAGTTAAGACTTGCCTCATACTCATAATCTCTCATTCCTAGCCTTAGAATATTTTCCACTTGGCAAATTTTGCTTCCTGGCTTTATTGCTGAATCAGCCAATAATAGATAATTTTATGTCTCATTTGAATACTGCCAATCTAACTTATTTTGGGGGGAGAGAAAATAGGAGCGTCAATCAAAGCAGTCACATTTCACAGTCTCTCAGACAGCTTTTCAGGAGCAACTCAACTAAATTGCATTCCATTCACTCACTCGGATGGATGTTTATTCAGAGGGCATGGCAGCCAAGAGAGCGTGGTCAGTGCAGGGGCTCTGGCTGAATGCATGCCAAAGGCCTCCTACACTGCATGGATAATCCTGGCCTGAGCTACACCTCTACCTGGATGTCTCAAACCTCAGGGTTTTGGATTCTAATAACTAATAAAATTTTAAAAGAATGTTGGTAGCCAATCCATATTTACCAACTTTTTATTTGGTCTAGTTAGCAAATTATAGTCATTTCAGAAAAAGACATTTTTTTTTTTTTTTTTTGAGACAGAGTCTCGCTTTGTTGCCCAGGCTAGAGTGAGTGCCGTGGCGTCAGCCTAGCTCACAGCAACCTCAAACTCCTGGGCTGCAGTGATCCTTCTGCCTCAGCCTCCCGAGTAGCTGGGACTACAGGCATGCGCCACTATGCCCGGCTAATTTTTTTATATATATATCAGTTGGCCAATTAATTTCTTTCTATTTATAGTAGAGACGGGGTCTCGCTCTTGCTCAGGCTGGTTTTGAACTCCTGACCTTGAGCAATCCACCCGCCTCGGCCTCCCAAGAGCTAGGATTACAGGCGTGAGCCACAGCGCCCGGCCAGAAAAAGACATTTTTACAACATTTTAAACAACAAAACAATAGGAAGTTCTTAACTAATTTTTTTTAAGTCAAAGCATAGAATTAATATTATGAAAACCTCATTGTATTGGGATTCTTTTTTTCATTTTTTTCTTTAAATTGCTGGAAACTTTCTTATAGAAAAGTGCCCTAGAGGAAAAGAATAACTGTTTTCCTCTTGACTCAAGGAAGACGAATAAGAAGGGAAGTGCAAGAAATGAATCACAGTGTGACTTTTGATGCCAGTCTGCCTGTGTCCTTCCCCAGAAAATGTCCCCAGACACAATTTGAGGCCTTTTCTATGCCCTGTGACCCCTCCCTACCTCCCAACCACCACCTCCAGAACCTTTCTGAACAACTCTAAAACCCTATATTAAATACTGTCTTTTTAATAAGTATCATATTTATGCTACTCAATAAATAAATTTTGAGAGAAACCCCCTACTTACAAGCCAACATAATAGAAGGAAAAAAAACTTATGCTGTTTCTCTTTCAAGAAATGTATGCTCTGTAATAAAATACCAGTGTCCTCTCACAACATAAAGTTTTCTTTAAAATAGCTTTTATCTTTCCAGTACTAATGTTCATCACCAACAACTCTGTCACAAAGCCACCCGATGCTATCTATCATCGTCCTACTTCCTTTCTTGTGCTAAGCACTGTAGGGTTAGAAAAGGAGACAGAGACACAAGCCTTCTGTGTTAGTCCGCTGACAAGTTACTAAACCACTCTGAGGATCTCTTATCTGTAATGTGGAAATATGAATCCTTCTCAACTCAGAGCATTATTGCAAAGATCAGATAAGACATGTAGCATACCTTGTAAACTGTGAAATTATCTACATGTATGAGGTATCATAGTGTAACAGTAACAGTCACTCCAACGTAAAGCTAACTAATAACTCTTTCTTATTATACAAGGCAGAATTGTGTGCTTGCTTAAGAACCCCCAGGAACTGACCTTAAACAACTAACCCTGAAGCCAAGATTGCAGGACTTACCCCATCCCCCAGAAAAAAGTGCTGAACAGTCAATCAACCTTCGACCCTGTTGTGGTCTAGCTGATGCAGGCCAGACCATCAAATGGCCACTACTCACGATAACCATCAGGACAAGACATGCTGACCTGCGCATAGCCAGCTCCTGCACATAGTTTCCCCAAACTCCTTCCCCTTTAAAATCCTTCAGTCATCCTGCGGAATTTGAGATGGTCATCGTGGCAATAGTCCACCATATCCTCAGGGTGCCCACTCTTGAATAAACCTGCTTTTCCTATCACTTGTCTCTCTCTGGCTTTTTAAGCAATGCTTGCCGGACTTGCATCCAAATCCAGGTGCTTTTTAATAGAAAGTGATGAAAAACCCGTAACAGTATTTTAAAAATAAAATCCAGAGTAATTATGACAACAATTATGATGACGACAATGATGATGATAATGATGATGATGGCAACATGTAAAAATAAGAAAAGCAGATAACATTTCTCTAGGGGTTTCTTTGTGCCAGGTATTGCATAAACACTTTCCATGCTATTTTTCATGTCCCTCAATCACATAAAGTAGCAGTTTAATAAATGAGGAAGCTGAATTGTAGAGAATTTGATGGACTTGCCTACTTCACACAACAAGCATAAGGCAGAACTGGGATTCAAGCCCTGGTTCTGTCTGATTCCATAAACCCTTTGAGCAAAGCTTAGCAAAAAATAATAAAGCCACCAAAAAGCCTTTTTTTGTTTGTTAAAGCTAGGCTTAGAGCAAAGAGAAAAAAATTAGTAGAGCTTGGCCTAAATCTTAGAGCAGATGGTATAGCATTTAACTGATGATAGAAATGAAATAGAAATATTCAACTATTTTGCTTCCTTTTATGCCATCATAAAGAATAATTGTCAACCTGGAAAGAATAGAATAAATACAGTTAAAGAAAAACCAAAAACTACTAAAGTAGGGTTTTGATTTTAGAAGGAGCCTCAAAAAATTATACAGTTGAATGTTTTCAATTTACAGATAAGGAATCTATGAGATTAAATGTCTTCTTCAAAGTCAGGAGTAAATCAATAGGAATGTTTGGATAGAACTCTGATCTCCTGGATCTTGGTTTATGCCCTTTCCACCTATTACATTTGAGGGATAATAAGGAAGCTCAAGCCCCTGGCTTCCAATGAATTAAATCAGACAGGATAAAAAATGTCTGATGGCAATTTTTGAAATCATGAAAAGTGAGAAATGAATTGGAAGATAGGAGTCCTTCATCTACATAGCACATAGAATAAACATTGTTAATTCAATAAGAGGTACTGCTTACCTGGTTTGCTCACTCTGCACCAGAACGTTGTCTTAAGCACCAAAGAGAGTTCATAATTCATTTAGCTATATATCAATAACTGGAGAGTTCCTTAAATTTAAGATGCTATAAAAGTTAATTGAAAATGGGTACATTTTACAAAAAAATAAGAATTGTATGCATCTCATTATATATACACTAGCTATGTTACCTGCTATGAATAAAAGAATCATTAACCACTTTTAAAATAAAGTTTCATAGAAATAATTAAAAACTAATGTTGGTAATTTTTCTGTAATTATAGTAATACAGGGTTGCAATATTTTTCAATTGTGTAATACGTTATTTGGTTGCTACATTTGTCTTTTTTTTTGGAGACAGAGTCCCACTTAGTTGTCCAGGCTAGAGTGAGTGCCATGGCGTCAGCCTAGCTCACAGCAACCTCAAACTCCTGGACTCAAGAGATCCTCCTGCCTCAGCCTCCCCAATAGCTGTGACTACAGGCATGCGCCACCATGCCCGGCTAATTTTTTCTATATACATTTCTTTAGTTGGTCAATTAATTTCTTTCTATTTTTAGTAGAGACAGGGTCTCGCTCAGGTTGGTTTTGAACTCCTGACCTTGAGCAATCCGCCTGTCTCGGCCTCCCAGAGTGCTAGGATTACGGGCGTGAGCCACCGCACCCAGCCCATTTGTCATTCTTTGATCAGAGTACAAATGAATAAACCCATGCTGCTGCTTCATCCTGGACATAAGACAAAGCTCACTCTGCAGTATGATTAGTCAGTGTTACCACCTGCCTTTTAGATTTCCTGATAGTCACAGTAAAGCAGATTCTCTTTAGGACCTGGAGATATTTGAAAGAAAAGAGGTTCAGTGGATTTGATATTCTCCAAAGCCAAGCTATCACCAAAACTTGTTGAAATGCAGATGATTATAATGTTGTCAGGTTTTTTCAATTATCTGGATTTGAGTTGTTATACCCTTAATAATGATTTCTTTGATCTGTTGTTGTTTCTAGCTTGATTTTATCATTGGAATAGTATGTACATTTAAGACCAGCTTTACATTTCAAACTTCATCAATGGGGGAAAAAAAGTCCAAAAACAGAATCATAATCAATATAGCGCTCACCATCTGTTTTCTTTGTCAATAGCTGCCATGAGCCTAAGAGGGAAGGGAGTGACATAAGTACCAGGAATCTGTAAAAAAAAAAAAATAGCTTTTAGGAGATATAGTGTGTCTTTCTCAACTGGAAACCAAACATCCCTCTAATTGGACTGTATTATACTTACCTGTGAAAAAGAAAAAATAATGCCTCTCCTACTTGTCAGTTACAAGCTTCTTATATCTACCCCATCTCCCACCTCCTCTTTCTCCCAAAAGTGAATTCTGGCATGCTGTTTGGCCTCTCTGTTAAGTCAAACAATTGCAATGTTTATAATGGTTATTGAATGGTTATCCTACATATTTGCCAGAAAACCATACAGTTCTTCTCATAATAAGTGAAAACAGACAACAAACATCTAATTTGATTTCAAACTGCAAAGCATTTGGAGTTCTGGTATAAAAGTATAATTATTCCGTCAAAAGGATATAATGATACCTTTAGCAGTGTGACTATTCAGGGCTAGTCTGATTCTTCTTTGCATGGAACATATTCTACAGATTTTCTTCCATGGGTCCCATGCTGCTTTTTTAAAAACCATCTTCCCTGGGATATCACTTTCTTAGTTGGGGCAACTATTGCTTTTTGGAGAAACTTACCAGTTTGGGCTTATGAACTTGTCTAAGCTACTTTTTTACCACCTAATTTCTGTCTACTGATTTCATAATATTTCTATATAAACTCCCAAAGCAACCATCCTCTCTCCCCTATCACATGCCCCAAATGCTGTTGCTTGGGCCTAAGGAGTGGTTGAAAAGATATTTGTGTTTATTTCAGGCCCAATATCATCGTTACAATCTGATTTTCAGAAGGAAGGGAGTATTGATAAGAAGCATCAAGTTTAACATAGATTTCAAGTAAAATTCTAGAACATATTAAATAAGTTTAAGAGCTCTAAGAAAAGAATCGAGAACCTTGGAGTCACTATGGGTGCACTAAAGACAAGGCATAATCAACTGACTTAATATTTTGCTATAGCTACCATATTGATTAAGCAAAATTAATTAATTAAGTGTATTTAAATAATTACTTTTTGGGTTCTAATTAATTAATGTTATTAATTAAAACACTCAAAAAAATAATATATCGATATCAACAAGGCATTTTTATAGCATCTCATATGGTAGCCTTATATAAAAGACAGAAATATTTAGTATATAAATAAAACATTTAGGTGGAATCATGGCTATTTGAATGACTTCCCAAATAAGACAGATCTATGACCTCTGGGATCTTCCCTTGACCTGCTCTTTCCAACATGTTTAATTGATTAATAAAAGCTAACATATATCAAATACTTAGTTTTGACTAGGGCTAGGAATTTTAAGACCTTCACACACTAACTGATCTATTCCTCACAAAAACCCTACTATTATATTCTCCATTGTAAAGATGAAAAATTGAAAGTGAGAAAGGTAAGGGCACCCACCCAAGATACACAGCTAGTGATTATAGAGCCAAGATTTACCCCAGGCTGCCTGAGGGTAGTCCAGGCTCATTTACACTCAGCTACCTTGCTTCTTTATCAACTATGTGTAGATCTAGAAGTCAGGTTTGTTAAATTTGTATACAGCATAGAATCAAGAGAATTGGCTACGTTGTTAGATAACAGAACCAAGACAAGAAGAATCTAATAAGGTAAACTCCAAAAGGGATAGAACTGTTAAGCCTGCAATTAGATTCAGTGAGATCAATTTCCTAGGTATAAAAAGAAGTCCTTTTGTAACAATTTATATAAAAATGCTAAGCTATTTTAGTTGACTAAAAGCTCAATACAGATCAACAAGTTATATTTCCTATTAATAAATTTGCCTTGTATGTGTATCCAGACCAAGAAAAATAGCACTATACTTTTCAGTGGTCAGACTTTCTCTAGAGGATTCAGTTGTATTCTGATATCTCTTTTTAAGACAGACATTGGCCATTTTGAATGTATTCAGAGAAGCGTGGCTAAAAAAACGAAGAAATCTCATCATAGGCATGGTGGTTATATAAAATATATTATGTATAATGGCAAAAAGTTTGGGGATAGGCAGGCAGGAAAGGCAGCTATCGTAATCTGTACAAAATATTTGTTGATTATGAGATATTCATTGACAGATAGGCTAATATACATTGTCCCAAAGCCAAACCAGGGCCAATGAGCCAAATTTATAGAAAGCCAACTTTTAGCATAATATTCAAGGAAGAAATTTCTTATCAGTAGAGTTATCAAAAAATAAAATGGGAAGAGGGGCAATATGGCCAACCAGAGACATTAGTCACCAGATTGTCCCAAAACGAAGAAAAAGTTTCAGGTAGAAAGCATAGCCCAGGTGAAATACTGAAGGAAAGGAGCCAGAACTTACTCTAACTGGAGATCTCATAGAAGGAAGCTGCAGAGCAGAATAAGAAAGAGCAAGATTTTGGCAGAGACCAACCGCTGAGGGATTCGGAAGCTCAGCAGAAAGTATAGGTGGGAGTGTTTACTTTTCCTCCCCTCACACCTGTGGCAGTCTGCCAGGTCCCAATCAGTCAGAGAGCCCTTCTCTCCTGTCACATCCAGGCACTGCTGCCATCAGTGACTTGAGAGTTTCTTGGGAGCAGGGCACTGGGCTGTGGGCCTGAAGAGAGTTGCATCCTCCCACCACAGACTCAGGCTAAGACAGCGGGTGCCACATTGCATGCACACATGCTGAAGGCCTCTATCCTGCCAGGGAACTCACAGCCTCTCATTCTCCCTGCCATTGCATTCCACAGAAGCATTCCCCAGCCCCTGCTTGGACTGTGACGAGCACAAAGGGTGATACACAGGAGAGCAGCAGAATTCCCAGAGTTCTAATCCATAGGGTAGGCTGCCCCAAGGGGATAGGGGGTACCACAACACTTTTTAGAAGCGAGGAAGGTGGAACATGCATTCTCCTGCACCTGTGAGCCCCAGCTCATGATCCTAAGTTGTGTGCACCCCTCCCAGTGGAGAGGCAAGTGCAGAGAGGAGTCTGTAAGGTAGGAGAGTCTCCCCACCCCAGAGCAGAAGCAGCACTGGATCCCAGGAAGGGACATGGAGACAAGGGCCTCCCCTCCTTCAACCACCTAATGCTACAGACATAGCCCACTCTCTCCCAAGCACAAGCTTTTGGTGCAGTTGTGCTATGGGATAGTGAGTTCTAGGATTGCAGGGGTGTGTACCCCCAATAGTACTCTGCTCACCATGCCCAAGTTCTGCACAGAGGATGTGGCTCATTTCCCTCCTTTCATGGACAGACAACATTTTTGCAGCTCCCCTGACCTGGGAATCTCAGCTCCTGGGTCTCTACATCACTGGATTCACAGCCAGCATACCCAAGCACCCACTACAACCACAACAGCCTTGGGGGATTGGTGACTCCTGGGGGAACTGTGGGTGTCCTGGAGCTTGGGCATTTAGGGCAGACTGCTTCCAGCTGAGAGGAGAGTGCACATGCCAGAGTACTGCTTAGGACAAAAGGGACCAGGGCACCAGCTCACCACCACTCAGGGGCCTTCTCCTTCTCCTCCTGTCCCCTGTCTATTGCTACCTCCTCCCCTCCCCTGCCATACTTGTTTCCACTTGGGATCAGTGACAATTGAACAGGGAACAATTAAGCCAGGGCACTTGGGAGTGGCTACCTTACCTGTCACACCTACGCTTCCATTGAGCTTGGAGCTCACTCCTTTCCCTCTAAAAAGCCATAGCAAGTGCTTGTGTGTGCCCCAGTGACAAAAAATATTGCCTCCCATGAGAGACGATGGGGCTAGCAGTCCTCTCCCTGAGCTGCCTGTCTCTTCTGGGAGGAGCCTACCACCCCTGGAGCAAGTCCCTGGCACAACTATAGCCCCCCCCCCCGGCCAGGGAATTTCAGCCATTGCCCACACCAGTCCAGTCTGGTAGCCCTGCACACAGTGGGGTGAGCTGCCTCCACCACTTCTCCTGCAGCTGGGCCAGGGTAGGAGCTGGGAATCTAAACACTTTTGTGCCCTCAAAGGACAGAGACTGATGTCACTGCCAAGAGGAGGTGTGAGAAACTGGTGAGTCTCACAGCTGCCTGCCTCTGCCAGTCTCCTCAAGACACGCCTTCCCTTCCTGTGATAGCCTCACAGTACATCCATTCTTTCTTGTCTGACCATTCTTCTGGAGAAGGAGATCACCACACTCCTCACTATCACAGCCAGGGCCTGAACTCAGGAGGCTTGGGGCAAGTTTGGCAGCCTGATCTTGATCTGGTCCCTTCAGGACTCAAGCCTGGAGCCTGAGAACTGGGAATTACCTAACCTAGTTCACCACTTCTGGCACCTGAATACTCTCCCAAGGGTCTGAGGTCCAACTGACCCAAATTGCCAGCAACACCACAGTGGATATCTACCTGCATGAGCCAAAAGGCAGTGTATCTCTCCCTCTCCGCACTGAGCAGCAAAGTTCCAAGCAGGAGAACAGGAGAATTGGAAGAGGTTCCAGATAAGAAGGAACTCTGGCAATATGAAAAACAAGCTGTTTTAACACCCCCAAATGATCACACTAGCTCTCTAGCAATGGACTATATCCAAAAGGAAATTTTTATAATATCAGACATGGATTTAAAACTATGGATCACAAGTAGGCTCAATGAGATCAATAAGAAAGTTGACAACCAACACAAACAAGTGAAAAAAATAATTCAGTTTGTAAAGGAAAAAATTCACTAAAGAGAATTTAGTGATTTTTTTAAAAAAATTATAACAGAACTTCTGAAAATAAAAGAGTCACTTAGATAATTTCAAAATACAGTGGAAGGTTTTAACAACAGACTAGACTAAGCAGAAGAAACAATTGCAGAGCTTAAGAAAAGGCTCTCAAATTAACTCAGCCAGTCAAAAATAAAGAAAAAAATCAAGAGAAATGAATAGCGTACCCAAGAAATATGGGATTATGTAAAACACAGAAACATAAAAATCATAGGTCTCCCTGAGGGAGAGGAAGGAATAGCAAAAAATATGAAAAACCTACTTGAAAGGATAATGGAGGAAAACTTCCCTGGTCTTGCTAGAGATTTAGACACCCAGATACAAGAAGGTCATTGAACTCCTGAAAGATTCATTGCAAATCGGACATCACCACAGCACATAATCATCATTCTAGCCAAAATCAAATGAAGGAAAAAATCCTACAAACTGTAAGACAAAAGCATCAAGCAACTTACAAAGGAACATCCATCAGACTGACAGCAAACTTCTCAGCAGAAACTTTATAAACCAGAGGGACTAGGATGACATCTTTAGTCTGCTTGAACAGAATAACTGTCAACCAAGAACTTTATATCCTGCCAAACTAAGTTTCACAAATGAAGGAGAAATAAAACATTCCCTAGACAAGTGAACACTAAGGGAATTTGTCACCATTAGACATGCCCTAATAAGAAATACTCAAAAGTGATCTAAACACTGAAAAGCAGGGTCTATAGTCACCAGTGTAAAAGCACTCATAAGTAAAAACTCAGAGCTCTTATAAAACAGTAACACAAGGGAGAACACAAAGCAGCTAGTTTATAATCAACATGATGATTGGAACAGTATCTCACTTATCAATATTAACATTGAATGTAAAGATCTAAATGCCACAATTAAAAGATATAGATTGATGAAATGGCTTAAAAAAAACACAACCCAAATAATTGCTATCTCCAAGAAACCCATTTAATTCATAAAGAGACTAATAGACTAAGGTAAAGAGGGAGAAAAAATATTCCACAGAAATGGAAACCAAAAGCAAGCAGGAGTAGCTATTCTTATATTACATAAAACACACTTTAAATCAACAACTGTAAAAAAAAGACAAAGATGATCATTACATAATGATAAAGGGATCAATTCAACAAGAAGATATAAACAACCCTAAATACATATGCACCTAACACCAGAGATCCCAGATTCATACACATATACTACTAAATCTAAGAAATGAAATAAACAGCAACATAATAATGGGTACTTCAACACTGCACTGAGAGAACTAGACAGATCATCAAGGCACAAAATCAACAAAGAAATATTAGACTTAGCAGGACTCTAGAAGAAATGGACCTAAAAGACATTTACAGAACATTCCACCTCAAACCTGCAAAATATACACTCTTCTCATGAGCACATGGAACATTTTCCTAGGTAGACCTTTTTGGGCCACAAAACTAGCCTTAGCAAATTTTAAAAAATCAAAATCATACAACATATATTCTCAGACCACAGTGGAATAAAGCTAGTAATCAATTCCGGGAGAACCTCTCAAAACTATACAAATACATGAAAACTGAACAACCTGCTGCTGAACAATCTTTAGGTTAATGATGAAATCAGGATGGAAATGAAAAATATTTTTTAACTGAATGATAATGGTGACACAAGCGACCAAAATTTTGGATACAGGAAAAGCAGTGCTACAAGGGAAGTTCATAGCACTAAACGCCTACATCAAAAAGACAGAAAGATTATAAATTAACAACCTAATGTCACACCTTAAGAACTAGAAAAACAAGAAAAAGCCAAGCCTAAAACTAGTGGAAGACAAGAAATAACAAGGATCAGAACAGAAATAAATAAAATTGACACCAGAAAAACACTATAAAGAATCAATGAAATGAAAAGCTGTTTCTTTGAAAAGACAAATAAAATCGATAGACCACTAGCTAGATTGACAAAAGAAGAGAAAGGATTCAAAGAAGCTCATCAGAAATGAAAAAGGAGACAATGTAGCTGATACCACAGAAATGCAAAATATCATCTGAGACTACTATGAAAACCTCCATGTACACAAACTAAAAAATATATAGGAAATTGATACATTTTTAGAAACATGCAACCTTCCAAGCTTGAATCAAGAAGTAGTAGAAATCCTGAACAGACCAATAATGAGTGGCAAGATTGAATCAGTTAAATAAATAAATAAATAAATAAATAAATAAATAAAAACTTCCAACTAAAACAACCCCAGAACCAGATGAATTCACAGTCAAATTCTACCAGACATACAAAAAAGAACTAGTACCTATCCTACTGAAACTGTGGCACAACATTGAGAACAAGATACTTATTATATACTTATTCTATAAAACCAGTATCACCCTGATATCAAAGCAGGATATCAGGGAAAAGATACAACAAAAAAGAAAAACTGGCCAGGCGGGGTGGCTCACGCCTGTAATCCTAGCACTCTGGGAGGCCGAGGCGGGAGGATTGCTCGAGGTCAGGAGTTCGAAACCAGCCTGAGCAAGAGCAAGACCCCGTCTCTACTATAAACAGAAAGAAATTAATCGGCCGACTAATACATATAGAAAAAATTAGCCAGGCTAGGTGGCGCATGCCTGTAGTCTCAGCTACTCGGGAGGCTGAGGCAGCAGTATCACTTGAGCCCAGGAGTTTGAGGTTGCTGTGAGCTAGGCTGAACCCATGGCACTCACTCTAGCCTGGGCAACAAAGTGAGACTCTGTCTCAAAAAAAACAAGGGGGGGGGGCAGAGCAAGACACCGCTAGACAGAGTGTCTCTGCAGAAAAGACAGATTCTAGCAGAAATTAGAGGAAAGAAGCAAGAAGACGAGCATACAGCGGACAAGGGCTGGAAGGAGGGGTACCTGAGACCCCAGGAGACTCCACGGGAGGAGGCTGCAGAGGAAAACTGGAGGCTGAGACCACCGGAGCAGCCCGGAGACCAGCGGCAAGGGTAGGTGGATTTGCTGTTTCCCCTCCCCTGCATTTGGGACTGCTGGTGGGCTCCCCAGCTGGTAGAGAGACCTGCGGACACCAGCCCAGAGACCCTCGCCACCTGCCAAGGGTGAGCATGTAGCAGACGTGGCACCAGGTTCCCAACTTCCTCCGGGCACCTCCATGTGCACAGACCCGAGCCGCGCGGCAGGCACCATATTGCCTCCTCCTCCCCTCCGCCGACCCTACGCGTGGCTGCCCAGAGAGACAATAGAGCCACCAGCTAGAGGCACCTCCAGGGAACGGGACCTTCCCTTTTGGGACCCTACACCTGACTCAGGGGAACTAAGACTGTGAGCTCCCTACCCGCCCTGCCTCCCAGGTGCTGCTGGCACCGTGTTCTCAGGAGAACGGTGCTGACTCAGAGGCTGAGAGACATAGACCCAGCTTGGGCTCCCTGTGGGTGAATTGGGACCGGAAATCCTCTCCCTGGTGGGGATACAGTTTGAACTCTGGGACCCAGAGGTCGGACCTGCAGACCAGATCCCCTGCACCGAGGGCTAGCATTGCCCGGGACACAGAAGGGTTATACGTGAACAGCCTACTGAGGTGTGTGTGCCTCTAGGGGCGGATTGGCTTCCTAGAGGGCAATCCTCCTCCCAGGAGGAGGCCGTGAGCCCAACCCAGGTGGCGTTCCTGTGCAGGGAACCTCCCCGCCGGCATCACAGTCCGGGGAGGCCTAGTGGCTTGTGGTCTGGCCTGCTGGCAGAGGCCCAGGAGTAGCTGCGGAGTTGGGGAGGGTGGAAAGAAGCGAGGCCTGCTCCAGACTGCAGGTCTCAGACAGCCCCACCCCCACACACAGACTTTCTGGCTGAGCGGGACCATTCCAGCCCCGCCCTGACAGCTTTCCCTGGAAGCAGAGAACAGAACTTTGACCCCTGCTAATGGCCTGAGGGCAGGCTTACCCAACCCAAATCCGCCCAGAACAAGAGCTGTTAACAGGACACAAAATCAACAGTATAGCCTGTTCCTCCAAGCAAACGCCACCTACTGACAGGGACAGCATCTTGCACAGCCTTTCCACGGCACCCACTGACTCAATATACAGGGAGTGGTCCAATTTCACCCACAAACACCACCTAACGCCTCAGAAACTAAACAAGGTGTGTGAATACCCAAACAATAACCTAAGGAAAGAAACAACAACTGATCGACATGGGAAGAAATCAGTGAAAGAACTCAGGAAATATGAAGAACCAAACAAAAAACACACCACCAAAGAGGAGCACCAGCCCCCTAGAAACGGACACCGACCAAAATCAGGCAACCAATATGACAGAAGAGGAATTTCGTATGTGGATCATAAGAACACACACCCAGCTGCAACAACAACTCAATAACCAACACAAAGAAACCACAAAAAGTCTCCAGGATATGGGAAAAGAAATAGACACAATGAAGAAAAGTGTAACCGAACTCCTGGAAATGAAGAATCAATTCAAGGAACTACAAAATACAGTGGAAAGTCTCAAGAACAGGGTAGAAGAAACAGAAGAAAGAATCTCAGAGCTTGAAGATAACACCCTCCAATTAAATAAATCAGTCACAGAAATAGAGCAGAGAAACAAGAGAAAAGAGCAAAGCCTACAAGAGCTGTGGGATTATGTGAAGAAACCTAATGTGAGGGTCATAGGGTTACAAGAAGGGGAAGAAGACAACACTCAAGGATTGGACAAGCTGTTTGAAGATATAATAGAGGAAAATTTCCCAGGCCTTGCTCAAAATCTTGATATACAAGTTCAAGAAGCTCTGAACTCTCTGACCCCTGGGAGATTCAATGCAAACAGGAAGACGTCACGACATGCAGTCATCAGACTGACCAAAGTATCAACTAAAGAGGCCCTTCTAAGAGCTGTAAGACAAAAGAAGCAAGTAACATACAAGGGAAAGCCAATTCAAATAACATCAGACTACTCTAATGAGACTTTACAAGCAAGGAGAGACTGGGGCCCCATTCTCACCCTTTTGAAACAAAACAATGCCCAGCCTAGAATATTATTCCCTGCAAAACTAAGCTTCGTATATGAAGGAGAAATAAAAACATTCTCAGACAAGCAAAGGCTCAGAGAATTTTCCAAGACAAGACCAGCCCTACAAGAAGTACTTAAAACAGCGTTACGCAAGGAACATCATAATAATAACCCACGAATATAAAAACAACCAAAACACAAAGATATTAAAGGCCAGATATTATAATGGCTCAAGATAGAAATCATAGCAATAACATCCAACCCAACAGAATGATCAGTAATCTACCTTACCTATCAGTTCTCTCAATAAATGTGAATGGCTTAAACTCTCCACTCAAGAGACATAGACTGGCTGAATGGATAAGAAAATACAGGCCAAGTATATGCTGTCTTCAGGAAACACATCTAACCTGCAAGGATGCATATAGACTAAAAATAAAAGGGTGGAGATCAATATTCCAAGCAAATAGAAGCCAAAAGAAGGCTGGTGTGGCAGTTCTAATTTCAGACGATTTAATTTTTAAAACAACAAAAGCAGTAAAAGACAAAGAGGGTCATTATATAATGGTGAAGGGCACAGTCCAACAAGAAGAGATAACAATTTTAAATATATATGCACCCAACTTAGGTGCACCCAGATTCATAAAGCAAACCTTACTGGAGCTAAGCAAATGGATTAATAGCAACTCCATAATCACCGGAGATTTCAACACCCCACTGACGGCACGAGACAGATCCTCCAAACAGAAAATTAATAAAGAAATAATGGACTTAAACAAAACTCTAGAACAATTGGGTCTGACAGACATCTACAGAACATTCTACCCAAAATCCACTGAATATACGTTCTTCTCATCAGCTCACGGGACATTCTCTAAGATTGACCATATCCTAGGACACAAAGAAAATCTCAAGAAATTTAAAAAAATAGAAATCATACCATGTACCTTCTCAGATCACAGTGGAATAAAACTAGAAATCAACCCTAACAGAAACTCACATTTCTACACAAAAACGTGGAAATTAAACAACCTCCTACTAAATGATTACTTCGTAAATGAAGAAATCAAGACGGAAATAAAAAAGTTCTATGAAGAAAACGACAATGGAGAGACAACTTATCAACTCCTCTGGGACACAGCTAAAGCAGTTCTGAGAGGAAAGTTTATCTCCATAAACGCCTATAACCAAAAGACAAGAAGATCACAAATAGACAATCTAATGAAACGACTCAAAGAGCTGGAAAAAGAAGAACAGACCAACCCCAAACCCAGCAGAAGAAGTGAAATCAACAAGATCAAATTAGAACTAAACGAAATTGAAAACAGGGAAGCTATTCAGGAGATTAATAAAACAAAAAGTTGGTTCTTTAAAAAAATAAACAAAATTGACACACCATTGGCTAAGCTAACGAAAACCAGAAAAGAGAAATCTCTAATAAGCTCCATCAGGAATAAAAAAGGAGATATCACAACTGATCCCAAAGAGATACAAGATACAATTTATGAATACTACAAAAATCTTTACGCACACAAACTGGAAAATGTGGAGGAAATGGACAAATTTCTAGAAACACACAGCCTCCCTAGGCTCAACCAGGAAGAAATAGATTCCCTGAACAGACCAATCTCAACAGCTGAAATAGAAACAGCAATTAAAAATCTCCCTAAAAAGAAAAGTCCCGATCCAGATGGCTTCACACCTGAATTTTACCATACTTACAAAGAAGAACTAGTACCTATCTTGCAGAAACTATTCCACAACATCGAGAAGAACGGAAACCTCCCCGACACCTTTTATGAAGCGAATATTACTCTGATACCAAAACCAGGAAAGGATGCAACAAAAAAAGAAAACTACAGACCAATATCCCTAATGAATATAGATGCAAAAATTTTCAACAAAATCTTAGCTAACCGAATCCAGATACTTATCAAAAAAATAATCCACCACGACCAAGTGGGCTTCATCCCAGGGATGCAGGGATGGTTCAACATACGTAAATCTATAAATGCAATTCACCACATAAACAGAAGCAAAAACAAAGACCACATGATTCTTTCAATGGATGCAGAAAAAGCTTTTGACAAAATTCAACACCCTTTCATGATAGGAACACTTAAGAAAATAGGCATAGAAGGGACATACCTAAAAATGATACAAGCCATATATGACAGACCCATAGCCAACATCATACTGAATGGGGAAAAATTGAAATCATTCCCACTTAGAACTGGAACCAGACAAGGCTGCCCACTATCTCCACTTCTGTTCAACATAGTGCTGGAAGTCTTGGCTACAGCAATCAGACAGGAAAATGGAATCAAAGGTATCCAAATAGGGGCAGAAGAGATCAAACTTTCACTGTTTGCTGATGATATGATATTGTATCTAGAAAACCCCAAGGATTCAACCAAGAAACTCCTGGAACTGATCAATGAATTTAGTAAAGTCTCAGGATACAAAATCAATACACAGAAATCAGAGGCATTCATATACGCCAACAACAATCTAATTGAGAACCAAATCAAAGACTCAATTCCCTTCACAATAGCAACAAAGAAATTAAAGTACCTAGGAATATACTTAACCAAGGAGGTAAAAGATCTCTACAGGGAGAACTATGAAACACTGAGGAAGGTAATAGCAGAGGATGTAAACAGATGGAAATCCATACCATGCTCATGGATCGGCAGACTCAATATCATCAAAATGTCTATACTACCCAAACTGATCTACAGATTCAATGCAATACCTATTAAAATCCCATCAGCATTCTTCACAGATATAGAAAAAATAATTTTAGGCTTTGTATGGAACCAAAGAAGACCCCGAATATCAAGAGCAATTCTAGGCAACAAAAACAAAATGGGGAGGGGGGAGGGGGGTGGGTATATACATACATAATGAGTGAGATGTGCACCATCTGGGGGATGGTCATGATGGAGACTCAGACTTTTGGGGGGAGGGGGGGAAATGGGCATTTATTGAAACCTTAAAATCTGTACCCCCATAATATGCCAAAATAAAAAAAAATTAAAAAAAAAAAAAACCAAAATGGGAGGCATTGATATGCCAGATATCAAACTATACTACAAAGCTGTAGTAATTAAATCAATATGGTATTGGCACAAAAATAGGAATATTGACCAGTGGAACAGATGTGAGAATCCTGATATAAAACCATCCTCATATAGCCATCTAATCTTTGACAAAGCAGACAAAAACATACGCTGGGGAAAAGAATCCCTCTTCAATAAATGGTGCTGGGAAAACTGGATAGCCACCTGTTGAAGGCTAAAACAGGACCCACACCTTTCACCTCTCACAAAAACCAACTCACGCTGGATAACAGACTTAAACCTAAGGTCTGAAACTATTAGAACTCTAGAGGAAAAAGTTGGAAACACTCTCCCAGACATCGGCCTGGGCAAAGAGTTTATGAAGAAGTCCCCAAAGGCAATCACAGCAGCAACAAAAATAAATAAATGGGACATGATCAAATTACAAAGCTTCTGCACAGCCAAAGAAATAGTCATGAAAGTAAACAGACAACCTTCAGAATGGGAGAAAATTTTTGCATCCTATGCATCCGATAAGGGACTGATAACTAGAATATACTTAGAACTCACGAAAATTAGGATGAAAAAATCAAATAACCCCATTAAAAAGTGGGCAAAGGACTTGAACAGAAATTTTTCTAAAGAAGACAGAAGAATGGCCAACAAACATATGAAAAAATGCTCAACATCTCTAATCATCAGAGAAATGCAAATCAAAACCACAATGAGATATCACTTAACCCCAGTGAGAATGGCCTTTATCAAAAAATCTCCAAACAATAAATGCTGGCGTGGTTGCGGAGAGAGAGGAACACTCCTACACTGCTGGTGGGACTGCAAACTAGTTCAACCTCTGTGGAAAGCAATATGGAGATACCTTAAAGCGATACAAGTGAATCTACCATTTGATCCAGCAATCCCATTGCTGGGCATCTACCCAAATGATCCAATGACACTCTACAGAAAAGACACCTGCACTCGAATATTTAGAGCAGCACAATTCATAATTGCAAGGCTGTGGAAACAGCCCAAGTGCCCATCAATCCAAGAATGGATTAATAAAATGTGGTATATGTATACCATGGAGTACTATTCAGCTCTAAGAAACAATGGTGATATAGCACATCTTATATTTTCCTGGTTAGAGCTGGAACCCATACTACTAAGTGAAGTATCCCAAGAATGGAAAAACAAGCACCAGATATATTCTCCAGCAAACTGGTATTAACTGAGTAGCACCTAAGTGGACACATAGGTACCACAGTAATAGGGTATTGGGCAGGTGGGAGGGGGGAGGGGGACGGGTATATACATACATAATGAGTGAGATGTGCACCATCTGGGGGATGGTCATGATGGAGACTCAGACTTTTGGGGGGAGGAGGGGAAATGGGCATTTATTGAAACCTTAAAATCTGTACCCCCATAATATGCCAAAATAAAAAAAAAAGTCAAAAAACAACAGATGTTGGTGTGGATGTGGTGAAAAAAGATAGCTAATACACTGTTTGTGGGAATGTAAGCTAGTAGCTCCTCTATGGAAAACAGAATGGCAATTCCTCTGGGAAGTAAAAGTAGATCTACCACTGGATCCAGCAATCACACTACTGGGTATTTACCCAAAAGAAAGGAAGTAATTCTATCAAAAAGACACCTGTACTTTGTATGTTTATCACAGCATAATTCACAGTTACAAAGATATGGAATAAACCTAAGTGTCCACCAATAGATGAGTGGATAAAGAACTATATACATACCATGGAGTACTACTCAGCCATAAAAAAGAATAAAACAATGCCTTTTATAGCAACTCGGGTGGAATTGGAAGCCATTATCCTAAGTGAAATATCTCAGGAATTAATAAACAAATACTACATGTACTTACTTATAAGTGAGATCTAAACAATGAATATGTATGATTATACAGAATAGTATAATGGACTTTGGAGACTCAGAAATGGGGAGGTTGGGAGTGGGCTGAGGGGTCAAAAATTACCTATCAGGTACAATGTACATTCTTTGGGTGACAGGTACAGTAAAAGCCCAGACTTCACCACTATACGATTCATCCATATAACAAAAAACCACTCGTACCCCCTAAATATATTGAAATTAAAACATCAAAATTAAATGTATGGTAAGTAATGGGTAAAGGAAGTCTTTATATATTACATACACACACTAGAGTACATATGAGTTAAATAAGTCGATATGTAGAAGTTGCTTTAAAATAATACAGCAAAGACAATTTGGATGCAAGATAAGCTATTAATAAAATAAGAAAAGCAAAACATTGATACTTGCTTAAACTGGATGATGACTATGCAGGATTTCTTTTACAATTCTTTCTACATTTGTATGTAATTGAAATTTTTACTTAAAAGTATTAATATCTAAAAACAGAGACCTCATTACCCTGAGGCAATGTATTATTAATATGTTCACACAGAGACTAGATGTCTACTTAAAAAGAATATTATTACATATTATACAGAATTTTGGTCTTTACAGATCCTTCTAAGATTCTGACTCTAGAAAGAAAATCAGAAAAACTATGTAAAGTTTTTCAGAGAAAGATATTTTCAGAGAAGATAACTAGACTCAGAGATGATAACCTCTCCTGGCCTCTTCCACTCCTGAGAGGTTTTGCTGCCTGCTCACCATGTCTCCTACTTGCTACCTGCTCTCTCTGGGTCACCCATCCCTTCCCTGGGGATTTGGTTGCATCAAGGTCAATAATTGCACAACAGAAACTTACATAGTAAGCCCCGGAGCTAAGAAAGTAATTACTGTCAAACAGCCTTCAACTGACAAGTTTCTCAAACATGAAACTTTCACAAATGAAAATAGATCATTCTTTGAACATAACCAGAATACTTCACTTTCCTTATAATCTGTGAAATCTACCACCAGTTAGTCATGAGAGGTCTCACAATGGAGCACAAATGCTATCAAATCCAAACGCTTAAGAGGATCTTCTAGAAGAAGCTGATTAAGCACCACATTAGCCCACCTGTGAGTGACAACCTAAACATATAAATAGATGAAAGTGGTTCACCAGGTATTTCATCTTCTTTGGTACATAAAAATATCATACTTCCTGATCCATGTTTGACTGGATGGGGTCATGTAATTCTGGCCAATGAATTGTGAGTAAAGCACCTAATTGTCAAGGCAAGACCCTCCAGATTTATCTTTCCCACTGGCCTGACCATCAACCATGTTCAAAGGGCAGGCATTCCACCTGTATAGGTCCCTATAAGACAGCAATGAGCAAAACACCTTTAAGAACCCATGATGAACATGTAGCTTGAGTAAAAATACACCCTCCTTGTTTTAAAATATGGATACTTTGGAGAAGGCACTTGTCACTACATGTGGTAAGCAGAATTTTCAAAGGGCCTCATGGTCCCCTCTTGAGGGTAGGCAAGATGTTTGAACATGGTGGGATACAACCCCCATGATATGGCAAAAGAAACTATGCAGGCATGATTAAGATCTAATCTAATCAGTTGACTATGAGTTAATCAAAAGGGAGGTTATCCTACATGGGCTTGACCTAATCAGATGAGCCCTTAAAATATTCAAAAAGCACAAGCAGACATTCCTCCTGGTCTAGAAGAAGCAAATAGCCATGTTATTAGTTGCCAATAGAGGAGGGCAGCTTTAGGAGCTCAGAGTGGTCTCCAGCTGATAACTAGCAAGAAAATGGGTGTTAGAAATATGATTGAGGAATTGATGGGATGTGGCTCATAAGACCATTATTTTATTGTATCGCCCAATATTGCTATATTAAAGACAGAAACAGGAGTTTGCAGGGTTTTGCCCTGAAGGAATATGTGAACTGGTTAGCTCACATATCAAGGGCTGCCTTGCCTTGGGAGGGCTCTCAAAGCTCCAGTGCAGATGCATTCCAGGAGGCTTCTTGGTTATCTCGCAGGGAGAAGTAGCTGATCTCCTGGCGGCCCCACATTGCACCCCACAAATGGGGACCTCAGTTATACAGCTGCAAAGCAATGATCTCTGCTAACAACCGATGAGCTTGGAAGAGAAGCAGGAGCCTCAGAAGATATTGCAGCTCATGCTGATACCGTGATTTTCAGTTTGATGGGAACCTGGGCAGAGGACCCAGTAAACCATACTCGGAATTCTGACCCACAGAAACTGAGAGATAATACATTTCTGTTGTTTTAAGCAGCTAAGTTTGTGGTCATTTGTCATCACAATAAAAAACTATTATATCACAATATAATGGAGTCTATCCTGACTAACAAAATGGGCAAATTAATTATTATGTTGTGATTATTAAAGTTCTAGAAGTACTTTGGGAAGCAGAAAAATCATATTAATTAATAACACATCTGTACAATGTAATACCATGTAGCTATTAAATAAATGAGGTATTCAAAAAACTAAAAACAGAACTACCACATGATTCATGAATCCCACCTCTGAGTATATATACAAAGAATTGAAATTGGTATCTCAAAGAGATGTCTGCACCTCCAGGTTTATTGCAGCACTATTCACAATAGCCAAGATATGGAATCAACCTAAGTATTGACAAAGGAATAGATAAAGAAATTATGGTATACATTACAATGGAATACTATTCATCCTTTAAAAAGAAGGAAATCCTGCCATTTGCAACAACATAGATAGAATTGGAGATCTTTATGTTAAGTGAAATAAGCCAAGTACAGAAAGACAAATATGTTCTCACTCCTGAGGATGCTAAAAATATGGATCCCATGAAGATTAAAAGGAGATTGGTGGTTACCAAAAACCAAGAATGATAAGAGGGAAGGGGAAGATGAAAAGAGGTTGATTAATGGCGATAAATACACAGTTAGATACAAAAAATAAGACCTAGTGTTAAATAAATCAGTAAGGTAAATATAGCTAACAATATTCTATTGCACATTTCAAAATAGCTAGAAGAAAATAATTCAATTGTTCCTAGCATAAAGAAAAGATAAATATTTAAGGTGCTGGACATCCCAATTACCCTGATTTGATCTTCACACATTATATGAATGTATCAAAATATCACCTGTACTCCTAAAATATCTACATTTATTATATATCAATATAAATAAATAAAATTTTAAAAGTGACTATTCTATAGGCAACTGTTGAGAATAAATAAAAACAGAAGGAAATCCTGCCATTTATAACCACATGGATGAACCTGAAGAACCTTATACTAAGTGAAATAAACCAGACACAGAAAGACAGATACTGCATGATGACTGCATTTATGCATAGAATCTAACCAAGTTGAACTCACAGAGAGTAGAAAAGTGGTTGCCAGGGGCTAGGGGCTAGAGGGGAAGGAATGAGGGATTTCTGCCAAAGGTTACAAAATTCCCTAAGTTTCATGAGTTATAAGATGTTAAGTTCTGGAGATCTAATGTACAGCAGGGTAACTACAGTTAATAGTAGTGTATTGTATGCTTGAAATTTGCTAGGAAAGTAGATCTTAAATGTTCTCAACACATGCACAGAAATGCTAACTATATGAGGTGATGGATATGTTGATTAGCTTGATTGTGGTAATCACTTCACAATGTATGTATACATTGAAATATCATGTTGAATACCTGAAATATATACAACTTTTATTTGTCAATTGCACCTCAAAAAATCTAGAGAAAAAGTAAAATAAATGAGGTAGGGATGTATGTGCTATATCGAACAATCTTCAACATATTTCATCAGTGAAAAATAAAGTACTCATGTATACAGGATCCCATTTGCATTTTTAATGGATATATATATATATATATATATGTATGCTTACATATCTACAGACAACTTCTTGAACAATAAATAACTATTAACAATGGTTTAGGGAAAACAGACTGGAAGTCAAGGGTAAAAAGAAAAATGACTTTTTATTGTATAAACTTCTGCACTGCTTGAATTTTTACCATGTGCACATATTGCTTTTTTAATTAAAATGGATAGAAATGAAAAACAAACTAATTAACCCACATTTATTTAATATACACTGGATGCAAATCACTGTACTGGGTATACAGTTGCTCTGAAAATCATGGAGTAATTGCATTTTGGGTAATGCATTAGATGAGACAAGTTTGAAAACGTTAATGACAACAGAATTATAACTTCTGCATAAAACTGGAAAACTGGTCTGGCAGTTAATGAAGTCCCAAGGGGGCTTTGTAAGAAAGAGTATGCACTGGGGGTAGGACACGCTTGATGTTTTGGTAAGGCGGGGGGCGGGGAGAGAAATGGCAGGGGCAATATATGTAACCCCAACAATATTTGTACCCCCATAATATAATGAAATAAAATAAAATAAAAAAGAAGACACAGAAAAGGAAAAAAAAAGAAAGAGTATGCAGATGTTGCAAGTGTGGGAAAAGGCAGGCCTTGAAAAAGAGCACTATGTCTCACATTGCAGAGTCAAAGTCACCCTGTAAAGTGCTTGGTCCTCCTCCGAGCCAAGTCTGGGGAGGATAAGTTAAGACTTTAAGGAGGCAAACTAGGTTTGTAGCAGATGTTGCTAGTGCGTAAGTCCCAACTGCTTGGCCTACCTCTGATTTTAGCCACAGTTGTGCTGGACAGTTCCATGCAGTTTGAAATCATCCTATTCCATGAACCCTTTACTTTTCTGCTTAGGGGTTTTTGCCAAATCTGTGGGAAATCAGTCCCTGGAATTGCTTATTGAAGTTAACATCTCTGAGGGCAACCTCAACCAGTGGCAATGAGAGCCAGTGAATAAATAAATACTCTAGCCTCTTCTCATGCTTAAGAGACATAATTCTGGAAGGCATTCTTTAAGTGGAGCCCCTCATCGCCCACAGTAGTAAAGAACTTTTATAATGCAGCCTTTATTGGCTTTTTATTCTCCCTGTCTCACTCTCCTCCCTTCCTTCTTACTTCCTGAATAATTTACAGACACCCAAATCCTTGTTTCAAGCTCTGGTTTTGTGGGTACCCAAACCAAGACAGTATTTGTTAAAGAAGAAAAAAAGAAAAGCCACGCAGGTTTAAACTGTTGAATATGCAAAACAATGGAAAATTGCTTTTTGCAACAGTATTTCTAGGAGCAGCCTAAATTAATCCTAAATCTCCAGTTAAACTGCTCACAGTGCCTTTCTGGAAGAAAGGATTCGACAGTGTAATGGACGGCATTCAATCACAGAGAAAGCCCATTGTGCTAAATGAGGCCTGCTCTAAGAAGGCTAACCTGTAGTGGCTCCTGGCAGGAGACATTTCAAATACTCACTAAATTCTCTTTAGTTTCACTTTACCTTGTTATACTTCATTATGCCCCAAGTAACACAGCAAATAATTCCCTTTGGCCCTTGCTGTTTATTGCCTTCCAAATATAGAACAAAATGCTTACCATTTTCTTCTTCACTGTCTATTCAAACTACTCTTAATCTCATCTCATTCAGTCATTCTACTTACCCTTCTGTGAATTCCTTCTTGCTGTCTACACGTACCAAGGGTTTCAAGTAAAAATCTCATCAGAGAAGTAGGGTGCCTAAGACAGGCTTTGGGAAGACTTACATTTGAATAATAGGAACAAAGAAGAAATAGCTCCTTTGTCGACCTTCAAAATCCTTGATATATTGCAAGAGCCTGTAATTTGTGAAGCATTAAATCTCACAGGAGAAACCGTGGATTCTCAGAGTCCTCTCCATGAGGGCAACTATTTACAGTAGATTTTCCTCAGATACCTGTTCCCTTTGTACTACTTCTTTTGATGTAGGTATAATCAAACTGATTGCAGCCCCAATTGGCCACTATGTTCAAAGGAAAAAAAAACAGTAGTAATTCAAATAATTCCTGTAACCACCCACTTTTCTCTCTTCTTTGCTGACCCTAAAAAGGTGGTTGTATGACCCCAAGGCTCTTACTGTTAATATTGGAAGGTTTTATTCTTCTGTAAATCTTCATCAGCCCTGTCCTCTCTCTCTAGAGAGGCTTTTTCTGGGGCCCATTTGGTTTCTTTTGACAGTCTCTTTCTTTTGTGAAGTTGCCCATGATGAGGAAAGGCTGCCTGTCATAATTCCCTACATTTGTCTCTGCTATCACTTTCTCCTCCACATGTGCTTCCTTCCTCTCTGAAGCCATTGAATTTCTGAAGCTCCCTGAGTGGAGGTCAAACCTATGGTAAATTGTGTCCAGATCTACAGGTCAAGTATATAAAAGAAATGTGAGGGGAAAAAATAAATTTTTAGTCCTTCTTAGTAATTTTTTACTTCAAGGAAATAAAAGAACAATTGTGATAAGTTTGATATTATTAGATGAAAAAAGGTCTTAAGACCTTAAGATCTATTTTTTTGAGTATGTATGAACAGTCTATATTATAACATTCACTGTGATAATTTCTGAGAGCTTGTTTGGGACCACTCTATATATAACATATGAGAAGAGGCAAGAAACAGAAGTAACATTTGTGAAGTGGCTACTCCACACACTCTATACATGTTGGTCTATTTGATGCTCACAATAATCTCTATCCTATAGATGACCAAACTAAGTATAAGTGACTTGTTCAACTTACTAATTCAACTACAGGAGAAATAAATATCCACTTTCCACTTTATCAAACTACTTCCCAGTAGCAAAGTTTCGCAACTGCTCTATGTGGTCACAATCACTATCACAGTCAGCATATGTAATTCAGATGGAAGTAGCTAGCTACTTATTCCTATTAATAGTTTGTCCATATGAGAATGTGAATTGTTGAATAGCAAAAAGAACAGACCTTAAATACTTGTCCTCTTTAGAGGAATAAATAGGATATATTCTCTTGCTTCTTGTTAATACCCTTGTGATGTTTTGGGAAATTTCATAAATCCTGCTAGAAAGTTGTGGCAGACACTGTTTGTCTGTTGTCAGCTCCAACTATGATTTCTAATCCACTAACCCTAACCATCAATCTGCGAGTGGGCACGGGAAACCCTTGTAGCCAAGATATATGCCAATGTTGGCTAACAGATTTCTAGGAAAGTTTTTCATTTTCTTAATACCAATGTTGCACATTTCCTTCCTCTTCTTTCTTACCTTAAATATAAATGTAATGACCTGAGCCAAGAGCCATCTTACAACACTGAGGGAAAGGCCAAGAAAATCACAGCGACATGGTCCTGACACTGCTGAGCAGCTGAACCTGACAGGAATAATAAACTCTTCTTTCTTTAAGCATCACAGTTGGCTTTTTGTTATTTATAGCTGAATGCATTGCTAACTGATACAGGAACAAAATATTTTACAGTACAAGTTTTGGGTCCTTTAAATGAGGTGGTGTTTTAGCAATAGGTTTCTACCTGGAAAACAATCAAGGTCTGAGTTGTCAATAGAGTTTCTGTGGTAATGGAAATGCTCTATCTTGTACTGTGCAATGTGGTAGCCACATATGACTATTGAGCACTTGAAATGTGGCTAGTGCAACTGCGGAACTAGACTTCCATTTTTTTAAATTTTAGTTAATGCAACTTTAAATTTAAATAGCCACTTGTAGCCAATGGCTACTATGTTGGACAGCACAATCTAGCCATTTTTTGAGTCATGACACATATGTCTGTGTTTGGAATGAGAAACTGAAAACTTTCACAAATCTATTTGAGACAACTGAATTATCTTTTACTCAGATTGAACATAGAAAAAATATATAGCAAAAAATCTAATATTCCCAGTAATTGCAAAAAGGAGCAAAATATTTTGGTAGTGTCTAGGCTGTCTCTATGACAAAGAGAAATCTTCACCTAAAAGTTTTCTTATGGTTCTGAAACAAAACATGGTTAAAGTATATGTATTTTGGATGGGAAAAACAGTAAATTCTAGGGATAAAAATAGAATATTGCCTCGTTTTACTGAAAGGATCCCTCTGAAGCATTAATACAAGATAGTAATTAGTTTTGAGATACATCAATAAGGTAAGTTCATTTCTTTCCATCTAATTCATCACCTTTATCAGGACATCCAAGAGCAAAGCCTACTTTCAGCAAAGTTTGTCTTTTGAGTGTCCTAATCCACTTCATCAGCAACTTGGCATTCCATATTACATACATTTTCCCCAATTATATCTACCCTCCATCTTGGTGGTTATATTATGGCTTTATTTCCTCATTCCTAGAGAATGTTTTAGGGGAGACATTCTAGAATCAGTACATTATAAGCTGCATTATGTCTTCCTTTGGGAAGATATATGTTGAAGTCCTAAGTCTTGGTACCTCAGAATATGACAGGGTGTTTAAAAAAAGTAATTAAGATTAAAATGAGGTCGTGCTGGTGTGCCCTAACCCAGTATGACTAATGTCTTTATAAGAGGAAGAGATTGGACACAAATAACACATGGACTGAAGGTTGACCATGTGAGGACACAGTGAGGTGTTGGCCATCTGCAAGCCAAAGAGAGAGGCTTCGGAAGAAACTAAACCTGTCAACACCTTGATCTTGCATTTCTAGTCTCCAGAGCTATGAGAAAATAAATATCTCTTGTTTAAGCCACCCAGTCTGTGTTATTCTGTCATGGCAGTCCTAGCAAACTAACACACGGTATCTGCCAACTTGCTCTTAAACCCTGAAAAGAGCCTCTGTTGGGGGGAAATTCCAGTGGAGTTAGATAAGAAGGAGCACAGTGGCAAGCTCATGGGGGAAATATGTTTTATAGTTGAGGTTCTGAAGCCTGCACATTCAAATGTATGAAATTACCTTCTCAGTTAGTGGGGGGGGGGGGGGCGAGGGGGCAGGAGGTAAAAGTAGAGAGGGAATGGTGGAGAAGAATCAGTCATTTAGAAAAATCTAGAATTTAGGTAGTTGAACAGCAATTTTTTCATACAATGTTAGGTCTGAAAGAGACAAGAGATACTGGAGATCATCTAGTTCAAACTCTCTTTGTATAAATGATCAAACTGAGGACCTGAAAGAATAGCAGCTTGTCCAAAATCAGTCTGTGGCAAAACTAGTATTGGAAACAGGTCTCTGGATCAATGTTCTCTCCTTGATTCCATACTATTTTGGGGAAAGAACTTATTCAGTTTTTCTTATTTTTATTAGAAATACATTCCAAAATGCTTACAAATCATAAATTGTATTCAGAAAGTTAGTTCTGTAACCTAGTTTTAAATCTACCATATATCATTTTATGTCCTTAGTCAATCACTTAACCTATTGGAGGTCCATTTTCTTCATGTGTGAAACCATGGTGATAATGGCTGCCCTTTCTATTATATAGGATGGTCTTAATAATCAAAAAAAGACAATGCAAGAAAATGTGCTCTAAATATCACAGTACTTTATCATTTTAAGGTAATAGTATTACAGTTCATTGTAGCTGAAGGTTAAAGTCCAGTTTTTATTGCCCACGCTGACTTTACTATTGAACCAAGTTCACTGTATTGAGGGAGATATACATAAAAAAAAACATATTTTAAACCCAAACTGAACTCCAGAACAGTCATCTCAAGGGAAAATATCCATGAACTCTTGAAGAGGTTTAGATGGAATGGTTCATTGCATCTGTGTTTATGTTGCTAGTGTAAAGTTACTGCCTCTGGCAAAAAAAAAAAAAAAAAAAAGAAAATCAGAAAATCTGTAGCTCATTTCCCCCTTGATTACAAGATGACAGATAAATGTTCATATACATCTGTCTTTGGAGGCTTCAAATAAACATATATTGTAAATTCAAGCCAAACCCTGGGAAGCCACTTCTAAACAAAGTCTCAGAAATCACCTCCTGAACCCAGTGAAACCTCAGAAAACCTGTTCTTTCTCACTGGGGAATCTGCCAGACAAATAAAATGATTTTATTATATCACCAGCTTTTTAATGAAGGGATTTTGAGCAATGAGCTGTTTATTTTCAAGTCTGTTTTTGGTTCTTCACCAAAGAATTTGTACAAGAATTTCAGTGATACAAGTATCAGGCAATCAACGGAGAAGTCATATAGCTGGATATGCTCTGGAGAGCAGCCATCTGCTGTACTCTTAATATTTTACTACTAAATTTATTCATATGTATACATTTATACCATTTACTTACTAAAATCAATAAGAATATTACAATCCTTTTGATAGTCACAAATAATAGATATCAAGATAGCAGTTACAGTATTTTATCAGCTTCTTCCAATTTATTTTTGCATTTTATTTTACTATATAATATTTTTTAAATCACAGTTCAAACATAAGGATATTATAGATGATATGACTGAGTTGCAGTATCATAATACACATTAACTAAAATCCCTTCCCAGTAAAGTAAATCCCCCTTCCCTTTTCTGTCTTGTGGGGTGGTAAACACATAGCATAGGGCCTCATGCAGAAGTCTCAAGAAACAATCATTTATTTACTTATGAAACTAATCTATTGGCTGAATGAATACTGGTAGGAAATTATCCTTTCAAAATTTAATTTTATTAATATCTAAGAACTTCTTGTGTTTCTTCTTGTGAGTAAATTAGATA
This sequence comes from Microcebus murinus, assembly GCF_040939455.1. Taxonomy (NCBI): domain Eukaryota; kingdom Metazoa; phylum Chordata; class Mammalia; order Primates; family Cheirogaleidae; genus Microcebus; species Microcebus murinus. Next base: position 56,597,488 of record NC_134109.1, on the reverse strand, counting down.
GGAAGCACCAACAATTAACTGTGTCAGTTATTAAGTTATTGTCTCTCAGCTTCAAACCCACTCTTCTATAATCTGTTTTGCGATGCTGGGCTGAGACTCTACAAACCACATTTCTGCATTGCAGGTAGGATATACATTAGGCTCTTCTAATAAAAGCACCAGAGAAAGAACACAGATCTAGAGGAGGAGGAAAGGACTTGTTGGCTTAAGTTCCTGTGAGCATCAACCCAGCCATGCTTCCTCCCCTCAGCAGTGGGAGTTCCTTCCTGTAGCAGTAGCTGAATCACTTTGCAGTTTTTCCAACATTTGTAGAACCAACCTCATTACCTCCTCCTCCCAGAGAGATATCAGCACCATCTAGAGAGTGCCACTTCTTTCAGAGGTCTGGACCCCAAACCCATGGAGAACCTTCTCTGAACTAAGAGACCTCAGCACCACCAACTAGCACCTCTTTCCCAGGGGTCTAAATTTCAGCTCTGCAAGGTCTCCTCCTCTACGTTTCTCCCTTTGCGCACTCAGCCTTAGGGGTGGTCCTGTTCTTCAGTCTTTGTCACGCCTCAGAATCACCCAGAGGGCTTGTGAATCACAGATCCCTGGGCCCCACTCCTAGATTCTGATTGGGTGTGTCTGGGGCAGGGTTTCATTTTTTCACCTTAACAAATTCTCAAGCAATGTGGAAGCTACTGCTAGGATTTGGTTTGGATCATGTCGTTAGACTTATAATACTAATAAATTCCTAGCCAAAAGGAAATAGGATGTAAATAGCCCACAACATGCAGTGGCATTGCAGTTAGCAAAGTGATCACCTCTGGATGATTGTGATGGAGCACCTTGGTGGCCCAAGTGGCTGCTGCACTTCACCATTATGGTAACAGAGATAACTAGAAGAAATTCTTCTGAGTGCACCAGCTTGCTTAAAGAAAAGGAGAATCTTGGGTTTTTATACTCATTTCAAGTCATGTTAGAGAGCTAAAAAGCTTCCATGGCATCCCTAAAAGAATCTAATTTCTCTTAGCCACATGACCAGTACTGCTGTAAAGCAAATACTAAGTATAATTTTGTGATTTGCAGGATTCACAGTCACTCAAAGTGTCTCTTGAAAGTTATGCTGCTTGGGCTTAGAAGACGAACAGGGACGTCTGGTTGGGCTGGAATAAAACTGAGAATTTTGAATACTCAGGTAACTCTGAGTCTCTTTTGCCAGTGGACGCAGCTTTCTCATCTAAGTCTAAGGAAAGTAGCCTTCCCTTGCTTAAAAGCAGTATAATAACCTCACCCAGAACAGCTGCTCAGGCAGGGTACCCATTATGCTCAATGCTTATCCCCCCAAGGAGTATGCCTATTATCGCCACCGTCCCTTATTGTCAATAGACCCATCTCTAGAGCCGGATCTCTGCATGCTATGTGAAGGGAGCATCCTCATTTAATTAGTCTGTTTGGCTGGGGCAGAAGGTGAATTAATCTTGGAGAATTAGCTGGCATGGATTATCATAAACTTAACCAGGTGTAACTCCATTATAGTTGTTGTTCCAAAAATAATATTTGTATTGGAGCAAATTATACAGACTTCGGTATCTGGAATGCAGTCACTGACCTAGTAAATGCCTTTTTCTGTGTACAAATTTGTAAATATCATGAAAAAAAGAGTTTGTTTTTACTTGTGAGGAATATCAGTATACCTCGGAACTACATCAACTCCCTCTGGTCAATGCCATAATATGATCTACAGAGATCTGGTCATCTTAACACTCCAAGCAATGTCATACTGGTTGTAGTAGGCAGGATAATGGTCCCACGGAGATGCTACATTCTAATCCCCAAAACCTGTGACTACATTACCTTACAAGTCAAAAGAAATTTTGCAGATGTGATTAAGTGAAGGATATTGAGATGGGGAGATTATCCTAGATTATCCAGGTGGGCTCAATGTCATCACAAGGGTCCTTATAAAAGGAGGCAGAGAGGTCAGAGTCGGAGAGACAGAGAAGGAGATGTGATGATAGAATGTGAAGATAGCATGAGAAGTCAGTGTGAGAGGTTGAAAGGGTGGGAGAGAGACTTGAAGATGCTATCTTGTTGGCTTTGAAGATGAAGGAAGGGGTCACCAGCTAAGGAATTCAGGTAGCCCAGAAAAGTTAGAAAAAAAGCAAGACAGTGAGTTTCCCCCTAAAGCCTCCAGAAAAAATGTAGCCCTACCAACAACTTGATGTTAGGTGTTCTGACCTCTAAAACAAAGATAATAGATAGTTTTAAAACACTGTGGTAATTTGTTACAGCAGCAATAAAAAAAGAATATACTAGTTCATTACACTGATGATACTATGCTGATTGGACCCAGTAAGCAAAAAATAGCAAGTATATTGCATGCCTTAATGAAATGCATGTGAATCGGAGGTTGAGAGATAAATCCCATAAAAGTTTAGGGCCCATCACCTGAGTAAAGTTTCCCTTGATCCTAAATCCTAATGAATAGTAGTGACCTCTGTAGTAATTGTAGTACTTATTACTTTATCTAGTGGGTATAGAACAATGTGTTCTATTATTTTGACCTTTTTTGAAGTGACTTGCTTTCTAGTCTCCTCAATAAAAATACATTTACCTTCTTTTTGATTTACATGAGAGTTGACATGTTATTGTCAGCAGAATTTTAATTTTAATATAAAGAGTTTTATATTTCAACACAGATTTAAGAGGTCTTTAAATTTTGAGCTTGGAAACTGTCACCCAAAACAGTAATTAATTGGGTTTTTATATTACTAGAGTTTATTTAAAACATAAAGTAGACCAGGTATGGTGGCTCACATCTATAATCCCAACACTTTGGGAGGCCAAGGCAGGAGGATTACTTGAGGCCAAGAGTTCAAGACCAGCCTGGGCAAACAACAAGATTCTGTCCCTGCAAAAAAATAAAAACATTACCTGAGCACAGTAATGCATGCCTGTAGCCCCAGCTATTCTGAAGGTGGAGGTTGAAGGAACACTTGAGCCTAGGAGTTGGAGGTCACGGAGAGCTATGATCAAGCCACTGAACTCCAGCCTCAGTGGCAGAATGAGACTCTATCTCTAAAACAAAAACAAAACAAAACCCAAAGTAAATTAATATTATAGATATTAATTTTATATAAGTAATATAAATATTTGCTCAAATTAAGAAATAAAAGATATCTGGTTAAAAATAATTAACTGTATTTCAAATATAAATGCCCTAATGTAAGCCTTCACTTGCTAAGCTTTTGTAAAAATGTTTTTGTAAAGAAAGAAAGCACCATTGAGTGGGAAAAGCAGTGACTCAAAGTCAGTAGATTGAAAGTCCAGATTCAACTGGTCTTACTCCTTCTGCTCTAAAATCCTATGGCAATACAAAATCAAAATCATAATTATTTACTAAACATATCATTTGTACCAAGCACTCTGAAATGTATTCTATGAAATGTAAAGTTGGAGAAGTCATGGTTTACACATTCTAAATGTTTGTAATCTAGACCCTAAAATAAGGCATCAAAAAGTTAAAAGTTATATAACAAGCAATAACCAGCGTAAAAACAGTTATTGTGTAGTGACTTTACTTGCAAAAGAATTGAATAGTAATATAAAGGAAGCTGAGGAAATTGGTTAACTATATAGAGATTTGAGCTGGGTCTTCAAGGAAGGAAAGATGAGGAAAAGAACCAGAGAGCATTCTAGACAGGTGAAGCGGCAAATAAAAAACTCAGCATCTTCAAAGAGGAAAGGATAATATTTAATCCTCCGTTTTACACAGAGGAGTTTGAGCCTCAAAAAGATTAACTTTGGTGTGGTTCTTGATCCATATGCTTAAAATGTCAAGATGTGTTCCTAAAAGCCTTCAAGGATTCAAGGGTCCTCAAGTCTACAGTGAGAAATTTTGAGATGTCCAGTGCAACAATTTCTGCATTCATGTAATAACATGTGAATTGATGGCAACATCCATAGAAAAACTGAAATCTAAATTGCTTCTTTTGTCATGAGAATCTACTTATTAAGTTTCTGAAGCCAAACTTATAGCCACTGTGCTTTACATTTTGTAAAGAGAGAAAGAACAATATAGTGGGAAACGCTAACTCAAAGTCAGTATTGGAAAAACACATCCACCTGGCCTATATGATTTTTAAGCTCCTTCAGCTCTAAAATCCTATGGCAACATAAAACATTGCTAGTTCACAATTTAAAAAAAAAACCATAAGCAGAATAATATCCTTCCAAATCTAATCCCAATGCTGTATTTAGGTTAACTTCTTTCCCAAAACTAATTAAAATCACTGGCTATTTTAGGACAACCTGATCTGCATATCTAACTCATTTTCTTGTGGTGGTAGAAATGGGAAGAAACACAAAGGATCATAGTTCTGAGTCCATCTGGCCCCATCTGTATGCAAATCACCAAATAGAATGCAAAACACTTAGCAGCAATAATGGCAGAGTTATTAAAGCAAGTAATTTCCTTTTTCTGACACCATTTTCATGAACCTTGTCAAAACAGTGTCTTGCAGATTACTTAAGGCCTAAGAGGCTTTTCCAAGGAAATAGCCTCCCATATTAATACAAATCCTTTCAAGTTTTGAGCCAAAAAGAGCTCAAGGAGAGAGTCTCTGGGTGGAAATAACGACTGTACAAGTGATCCTTACTCACTTCTGAAACTTCACCACTTCCTTAGCACTTGCTCACTGTGGTTTCTATTACCATTACCATGCCAAGACCCTGAGGAGACATCACTGCCCTTCTTACATTCTGGTCCAAATTTAAATTCAAACAAATTATCTTTCCGTCATCATCTTTAGGATACATTAAGCTGCTATTTTGAAAAGAGTCTTATGTAAAAATTAAAAGAAACAATTTTAAAAAATCCCAAAGGCACGTCCCACTTTACAAAGTATGCATTTCCTCTCCTGCAAAAGCTAATCCATTCATTCAGTCATCACCAGTGCACACCCCATTCCATACCTGTTTGAAGCACAAAATCACTCTTTAATTGCTCTTGGCCTTGCCTCTTCTCTTTATTCCCTTCTCTGTCACAGTGTGGGCTAAGAGTGTTAGCCACCCAGAGCTTCTGAGCAAATGAATGATTTGCAGATTTGATGTGCAGTGCAACCTTCATTTTCTACGAAGAGCTCATCACTAGCAATGAAGACACGGGAGCTTAAGTTTCCACCCCTCATTCTCCAAGAGTTGGTATCATTTCCACAAAACTTCCTTATTAGTCTCCCTGACTTTGCACTACCCCTCAGCCCTAAAAAAGCTCAGAAAACAATTCTACATTTATGCAAAATAACTAATAAACATTTCATGGATTTAAAGAATTCAGGAACACTCTCTGCTCCCTTCCCCACTGCACCAGGAGGCAAGCAGTGTGCCTCCAGCCCCAGCTTCAGGGCCTTCCTGCTTTCTCAGTCCTCCCTGTTACACTCACAGATGTAGCCCAAGGTGCTGCTTTCACTTAAATTTGAGACTAAAACATTCATCACAGTTACAAATCCTTCCTCCAATCTGATGCTGGGAATGACATGTAACATTAATCTCCTCTTCCTTCTGGGGCTTGCCAGAGATCAAAAAAACTTTTGACTGAAAATGGCTCTCAGTGTTGATACATCCTGAAACTGTGTGCATCAGGAAAGAAGGAAAATTCACTTACTTCTAAGAAAAAAACGCATGTTTTTCATGCTTGGCGACTTACTCCTGAGAATCAAATTGGAAAACACCATTTCAAAAGGCACATTCTAAGACAGGGACAATCTGTGAAGGGAAAAATAACTGCTAGAAAACAAACAATTCTATACTACAATTCTATACTTTGGATCTTTGAAAATGAGATAAAAGTACTTTTCAAAGGAACAAAATCTAAGGATCCCAGAAAAATTGAAGTCAGTTATGAACCTGATTTGTTGACACTCTTCTCATAAGAAGGAAGCTAAAGCTTTTTTTGTAGTTATCTTGCCCATTATATAAGAAGTAGGATTTGGGATCTTTCTTTCAAAATGTACTTATAGGAAATAAACTGCAAGCAAGTTCCCATTGCCTATATAATAAAGGCAAAATGCCTGGTATAGCTTACAAAGCTCTTCATGACTTGGCCATAGCCCAGCTTTCTGGCCATTTCTCCCATATAACCCCATGTGTATCCTTTGCTCCAGCAGTAATTAATATTAGCAATTTCTCACATGTGCAATATTTTTTTCAGATCCCTCCACATACATTTTTTGCTGTTTTTGAAATGCTCACCTCTCCCACCCCACTGTCTACCTAACTTTCATTTCTGAAACTCAATATAAGTGTCATCTATTGGAAGTCTGCCCTTATTCTTATAGGATAGAGCAGTCCCTCTCTGTTCTTAATGTTTTATCTATGTAAATACACATACCCAGTGAATTTAGGACAGAAAGTCTCCTAATGGCATAGTAGTTTTAATCCATTATCCCTGAATGAACTGCATGGACTGAATTAACAGAAGGATTTTTTAAAACTATACCCACAGTAGGTGTTTAGCAAATACGAATATCCAAGAATAGCTTTATAAAGAAGATACGTTATCAAAGCATGAAAAAATTAATTTTGGGATTAAATTATACCAAAGTTTATATTCTTCCATATGTCTTTGAGGAAGTTCATTTTATTTATTTATAATCATTGATTTATAAGTACATAGAGACTTCACTCTTAGAAACAATATTTCCTAGTTTAAACTTTTATAGCTTACAGAAAATATAAGCTAACATTTAAATGAATCAAATTTATGATTCACTGGTGAATCAAATTTATAAATGCAATCATATACATTATACATGCTTGTACATTGTACTCTCTTAAATAAGGCATCTCTTGTACAATCAATTACAACTGGATAGATATAATCATAAAAAGCAGCTGGAATGATTGCAAGTTACATTAAAATGGAAAAACTTCCTTTCTGAGATGTATTTTGACCAAGAGTTTAGAAGATGGAGGGAATATGCTTTTTTATGGACATGAGTAATAAATACTATAAAACATTATATCAGTATGATCATCTGCAAGTAAACACTGGTGAATTTTATATGGCAATGAATTGTGCTCCACTAAAAACAGAAATATAAATAGTTTTGTTTATTTCTACTATTTAATTTCTGCAATAAAGGAGAAATTATAAACTGATAGGTTGTAGGAGAGGAATACAAATTTGGGGCTGGGGGAATAGTATGTGGGCTTGGGGTGGGAGGTGTGGATGAGGCAGATATCTTGGATGACAATTAAATTGGGAGTCACCATGGCTTCAAAGAAGGAAACTGATATGATCAAAACAAAGATAATCATTCTAACATGAAAAGCATGAAGGAGAAGGAAATAGGTTGTCAAGAAAGATTATTTAGAGATAAAGCTCTATTGGGGAGGAGGGGAAGGAGAAAGAGACTATCTGAGAAATATTGCCATAGGAAAAATTCAAGGAAAATTACATGGCCACATTCAGGAAGCTCAGAAATCTAGTGACCAGCAAGGATAAAAATAGGCTAAAAGTTAGGAGAGTACTCAAGATGTAGTATAGATTCAATATTGAAAAATGTCAATCCTTCTCAGAATATTATATAAATTCATTTTATAACAAATAAAATCTCCCCCCTAAAAAAACCTTGGAGAGGGGAGCAGAGATCATGTGACAAAGTGGTTCTAATGGTCAGCTGGAATAATAAATTGGTAGTAATAGTCAACAAAAAAATTTTAAAGAATGAGAAGCTTCTCTTCCAACTAGTAGAGGTTTTTATAATGCTAAAATCATAAGCAAAATAAGTAATGTGATATCTGTTATAAGAATTGATAGATATAATTATACAAAAGAATAGAAAGCCTAGAAATAACCCATAGTGTATATAAAAATGTAGCTTATAATTAAATGGCATTTCAAATTGACAGAGAGAAATAAATTATTTAATTAGTGGTGCTAGAATTGTTGGTTGACTATTTTAAAATAAAAAGTGAGATTTATCCCTCATATTATATACTAAAATTAATTTATTAAATTTAAAAGTGTAAAGCATGTATACACACATTTATACACACATGAAGAGGAACACAAAGAAAGAGGAACATGAAGAAAATATAGGTGAAAGTATTTTTGTTTTAAAAAGTGACCAAAAAATTGACAAGCTTTTAGCTAGTTTGGCCAAAAAGCAAGAAGACTCAAATTACTAGACTTTGAAATGGAAGAAGGGGAATTACTATCAAACTCACAGAAATAAAAAATGATTATAAAGGAATACTGTGAACAAGTGTATGCCAATAAATTATATAACTTAGATAAAATGGACAGGTTCCTAGAAAGACACAAACTATCAAAACTGGTTCAAGAAGAAATCAACACTATGAATAGACACAAAAATAGAGATTGAATTAGTATCAAAAGTTACCTGCAAAGAAAAACCCAGACTCAGAGGGTTTTACTGCTGATTTCTACCAAACATTTAAAGAAGAATAAACACAAATTCTTTGCAAACTCTTCTAAAACTAGCAAAGGAGGGAATACTTCACAACACATATCCTGATGCCAAAACCAGAAAAACATATCACAAGACAAGTTAGTTTAACACCCAAAAATTAATACACCCTAACAAAAGAATATAAGTTAAAAACCACAGTCATATCAATAGAAGTAGAAAAGGCATTTTATAACACCCTTCCATGATAGAAACACTCAACTAACTCTGAACAGAAGAGAACTTCCACAACCTGATGAAGAGCATACAAAACCACCCACAGTTAACATCATACTTAACCAGGTAAAAGACTGGTTGCTTTCCCTCTCACATTAGGAACAAGATAAGGATGTTTGCTCTCACCACTGCGTTTAACATCATATTAAAGGTTCCAAATAGGAAGAAAAAGAAATAAAAGATATCCATATTGGAAATGAAAAAGTAAAACTATCTCTATTCACAGCTGACATGATCTGATATATAGAAAATCCAAAAGAATTTACCAAAAAAATTATTTATTAGAACTAATTAATGAGTTCAGCAAGGTTACAGTATTTGAGATATACATAATCAATTCTATTTCTATATATTTGCAATGAACAATCAAAATATGAAATTAAGAAAACAGCTCCATTTATAGTAAAACCAAAAATAATAAAATGCTTAGAAATAAATTTAACAAAATACATGCAAAACTTATAATCTGAAAACTACAAAACACTGTTGAGAGAAATTAAAGGAGATCTAAATGAATGGAAAATCAACCCACATTCATGAGTAAGATTTAATGTTGTTAAGATGGCAATGCTACCCAAATTGACCTATAAATTCAATGTAATCCCTATTAGAATTTCAGCTGACTTCTTTGTAGAAATCGACAAGTTGATACTAATATTTATATAGAATTGTGAGGCATGCAAAATAGCCAAAACAATCTTGAGAAAGAAGAAGAAAGCAGCAAAGCAGGAAGACTCACATTTCCCAATTCCAAAACTTAGTGCAAAGCTACAGTAATCATAAAAGTGTGGTGCTGACATAGGATAGACATATAGTTCAATGGAATCAAATTCAGAGTTCAAAAACAAACCCATGTGTCTATGGTCAACTGATTTTCAACAAGGATGCCAAGATCTTTCCATGGGAAAAGAATAATCTTTTAAACTAATGGTTCTGGTCAACTGGATAGCCACAGGCAAAAGAATTAAATTGAATCCTTACCTCACAACTCTTATATAAATTAACTCAAAATGGATCAAGGAAACAAAATGTAAGAGCTAAAACTATAAAACCATTACAAGAAAACATAGGGGTAAATCTTCATGGCCTTGGATTTGCAATGGCTTCTTAGATATGACACCAAAAGCATAAGAAACAAAAGAAAAATAGATAAATTAAACTTCATCAAAATTAAAAACTTTTGTGCATCTATCTCTCTCTAGAAAGTGAAAAGACAACCCACAGAATGGAAGAAAACTTTTGCAAATCATGTATCTAATAAGGGTTTAGTATCCAAAACATATGAGGAATTCTTATAACTCAACAATAAAAATACTTGATTAAAAAAATGAGCCAAAGACTTAAGTAGGCATTTTTCCAAAGTATCTATACAAATGACCAACAAGCACATGAAAAAAGGCTCAACATCATTAGTCAATAATGCTAATTGTTGCATTAAAACAAAACAAACCACAATGAGTTATCACTTCCTGCACACTAGCTTGGCTATAATTAAAAAAAAAAAAAGTAAAATAACAAAGTGCTTACAAGGAAATGGAGAAATTGGAACCATCATCCTACATTGCTGTTATGAATGATCCAAGACTGTCAAAAACTGCTTGTTGATTCCTCAAACAGCTAAACATAGAATTATCATACAACTCAGCAACTCTACTCATATACTCAAATATTCATAAGGTTTAAAACATTCAAAGAATTGTTGGGAATATGTATATTAAAAATCTAGGTTTATTCCCAGCTGTGGTCAGTTGAACTAAAAATAACTCAGTACCAGTGATACAAAAATTTATCAAAATTGCAAATAATCTTAAATAGCAAAGTAAGGTCTATTGAAATAATTTTTCACTATAGAAATCCAATAGCCAGGATTTTCTGTAGAATGCTAACGTGGCTGTTATTCATTGTAGGAATGTGGGAGATAAATCTGGAGCTCTATTTTTAAATAATAAGCAAGAGGATACAGGCTTCCTGCTGTAATCAGTAAATACCACAAATCTACACCCTTCGTTGCACTTTTTGTTCCTCATCTCTACCTTCTTTTGCCTCCCCCTTTTCCCAAAAAACAAAACAAGGAAAAAACACAAGCAAAACAACAGCATCTAATAATCTCTCCATGTTTCCTGAATGCTCTGGTGACAAATATTCTTCTACAGGGCAGGAGAAAGATTCTGACTTGAAAAACTGAGAGGCACAATATTTATGGGCCAGTCTACGGCTTACCCAAAAAACAATGGTTCGAAAAGGAAAAACACTCAATAAACATCTCTAAATAGACATATTTACAACTTCTAGGCACTTCAGGATTCACTCGTAAGGTATTCTGAAACCATTTCCCAAATGTGCTTTGCTAAGCAAACTTTAGCAATAAGCCTTTTGCTCTCCCCTTAGGCGGAAATGTTCACACATTAAAAGAGAATTGAGGATAATGGCATTAAGGCTGTTCAAGCCTTGGCCAAGCAAAGTGCATTTGCAGCAGTTAGTATTTACAATGTGCACATGACAGATTCTTCTACCCAGTAAATATTTCAGCCTCAGTTCCTGCTAAAGTTAGACTCTATATAGTGTACTACTTACTGTTTTTGGGGAGGTGGGAGGGAGGAGGGGGGCAGGTATATACATACATAATGAGTGAGATGTGCACCATCTGGGGGATGGTCATGATGGAGACTCAGACTTTTGGGGGGAGGGGGGGAAATGGGCATTTATTGAAACCTTAAAATCTGTACCCCCATAATATACCAAAATAAAAAAAAATTAAAAAATTAAAAAATAAAAAGCCAAAAAAGAAAAAAAAATGCAGTTGTGAGGCCCTGGCTAAAAGAAAGTCAGTTCCCTTTCCCGAACCACTAAGTCCACATCCTCAACCACTTCCACACACTCGGGGCCACTATACACCAACTCTAATCGACGGTGCCAGCCCTGTACTCCAGAGCCCACTGAAATTATTCACATTAGCCCATCCTAAACCCTGCCCTGCCTCCCCCTCTCATTCCTACAGAAAACAAAGGCACCTGCCCACAGTCGCCCTCTTTCCCCTCTGCCTGGGAACTGCACACTCTGCTTCCTTAAGTGGCCCTGTGTGGCCTGCTGTGTCCTCCCCGGGAAACCGAGGAACAAAACTGTAACACATTTCCCAGTTTCTCTCTCTTAATCTGCTTCGGACTCACCATACCCTACCCAAGGTAATATGGTTTGACGCATGGAAGGAAGGGAGGGAAGGAAAGAGGCAGGAACTACCTTAATTGGCTCTTAAAAGTAGCATATTTCTTTCTACTAAAATTCAACTCAAGCTAACGATATTTGTATGGAGTGGAAGCTCTTTACAAAGAGGGATAAAATGTAATAACAGTTTACAAATATGATGAGTTATGATTACCACAAATTGAGCACTAAATGAGACAGGCCATGTGCTTATATCCTGTTATGTCGTCTCATGTACTTCTCCAAAAGCTCAGTGAGGTAGAACTGCTATTATGTTTCAGAAACATAAAGAAGGATACTCAGGAGAATGAATAACTCATCACAGCAAAAACTGTCGCTATATAAATCGTGTTCTAGTATTTTCCACTAAGGAAAATGGATTTGTCTTCTAATTTTGACTCTGCCCCTAGAAATATTTTGTGAACCTGAATAAATTGTTATCCCTCAGAGTCTTGACCTAAAATTATTGAAAAAATTATAAAATTATTTAAAGATTGTTGAATAATCTCTCCAGGAAGACATGACTGTGTCAATTGAGGCTCACAAATATGATATTATCACTACTATATTATTAATACTACTAATAATATAGTAGTATTATCACTACTATATTATCACTACCCTACACAAACTACTACTTGTAGTACAAGTAGGGTACACTACTTGTACCCTATTACATTATCTCGTATATGTCATGAAAAGCTAAGTGAGGTAGAACTACTACTATATCTAGATTAAACAGGGCTCTGAGACACAGGGAAACTTTTAAAAATTGTCTAAAGTCACAGAGCTAGCAAATGGTGGAGCTGGAATTTGAACCCAGGTTTATCTAAATTCAGAACCCAAGTTCTTAACCAATAACCAATACTACCTCCAAATAGCTGCTCATTTGACAAATATTTATTGAGCACTTATTATAAGCCAGACATTGTATTAGATTGTATTACCGTGTTCTCTAACATGGTACCAAACAGGTGCTCAAAATGCTCATTTTCTAGTGACAGAATAACTGTTTATCTTAAGTACCAGAGAGATTGATAGGAATCAAATGGAATTTTACCTCAAGCAGCACAAAAATATAGCTATTTACTTGATTAAGCATCATCTTATAGGGTACAAACAAAATATTTTCTACCACCACTATCCTTTGCTCCTTCCCTATTCACACACACATACACACACATACACATATGCACACACACACACATATACACACACAAGCACACACACACACAGTATCAAGCCCACTGTTTCGGCTAGTTCTGCATCTATCCAAGGATTGAATCTCAAGAATATCCCATAAGTTTTTTCTGGCTACTCTCAAATACTAAAAAAGCCCTCAAATGACTTTTAACTAAAACAAGTTGCTCTTTCAGTGACTGACATGTGTGGTGCAGTATGATCATCAAACCTTACACATCCTTCAAACTTAAGACTTCCTCCAGGTCAAGCCTGCTCCAGCTCAGGAAGCCTGGAGTGAGAGAGGCAGATGTGGTCGCTAGCACCTGCTTCAATTTCCTATCCTTCTCCTCTGCTCCTTCATCCTGCTCAATGTTTCCTGATGCCTTGGGGGAACAGGCGGTAATGGCTATTCTTTGGGTTTGGTGGGTGTTTACACACACAAAATTCAGTGGGTTTCTCAGAGATTCACACTCCCCCACTGGAAAGCTCCTATTGCATGTCCCAGAACAGAGGTGACACCTGTAATTGTGCTGGCTTCTTCTGAACCCCAAACTCTGCCCAACACAGTGGGGGCCCATCCCACACAGACTATCCCATTGGATTCCTACCAACAGCCCAGCACCACCACCTGCAGCCCCTTTGAAGCCTTGCTTGAAGGATGTTTCTCTCTTCTGCTTGGCCCTCAGAGGAGCCGCCATCATCCCACTCATTGGTAAGTTTCCCCCAACACAGCCCAATGACTTTTCACTCTATGAGCCCCTCAGTCTGATGAAGACACCAGTCCGTTGAGTCCCCCAATGTTCTAAATCAAGCTCTACCTCCCACAGGCTTGAGGTAAAGAGGAAATACTTGTCCATCATCCTCTAGGATGAGGAGAGAGTAGAGGAATATCACAGAACCCCAGCAACTGGTCTTCTATCTCAGTACTTTCATGCCCTGGATGGCAGGTCCTTGGCATGTTTGGCACCTCATTTTGGAATAGGGGGTACTTAGCAGATATTATTCTGTTCTCAGGCTTCAAGGCCTTAGCCAAAACCAAGACAGAGTCTCATTTAACATTCTGTTTCAGACACATAAAGAAGGATGCTCAAGAGAATGAATAACACATCACAGCAAAAGTTGTCTCTCTCTACATAATCATTTTCTAATATTTTTCATCAAGGAAAATGGATTTGTCTTCTAATTTTGACTCTGCCCCTAAAATGTTTTGTGAACTTGAGTAAATTGTTATCCCTCAGAGTCTTCACCTATCATTATAAAAACATTATAAAATTATTTAAAGGTTGTTGAATAATCTCTCCAGGAAGATATGGTTCTGTCATTTGAGACTCACATGGTAGAGTAGCTATTCATATATCAGTCATTTTAGCCCATAAAATGAGCAGAAGGCTAAATTTGAGCCAGAAAGCAAAAGAATCATCTTTAAACATAAATCTAAATTTCTAACATCATCCTCTATGTGTCCAGAAGGAAATTAAATCACTTACTTTCCCGGTACCAAAAACATGTCACTCCAACTGCTAACCTGACATTGTGGCCCAGTTCTGGGTCATTGAGCTTCTATTGTTTTCTCTCTCTGCCTGATTCCTTACCTTATCACCTGGCTAGTAGGTAAGAAAATCCAGGACTAGTCACTTCCCAAATACAAGGATCTGTTCTAAATTGAAGCCAAGAGTGCAGACCTTGGTGCCTGCTGTCAGTTTTCTCCAAAGTAACCGCCTCCTACATATGAATCCCTGTGCTTCTGCAGTCGTTATCTTCTCCTATCTGCAGGGACACTCAGTACCACCTCAGAACAAACCCCCAGCTAGCTGTGCTGTTCCCTCACCCCAGCACAAGCCTGCAAGCCCACTGCCACTCCATCAGAGCCTACCCTGTCCTCGGATCCTAGGGTACACAAAGTATATTGCATAAGTATAGACGTAAATGCCAAATGATGTTAACTGGGCTAAAAGGACACATCTTCCCAAATGTGTTGTTTACAGTGTTTCCTCATTTACCCTCTTAGTTTTAAAAAATAAACTTTTCTCCAGTGTTTTACACAGCTGACACTGGGTTAATGCTCTATTTTGCTTAAAATTAAAAGTGCATCATTTTCCTCTTTGTCCTTAGAATGCAGTTTCCACAAATGTAAAGTAGAAATTGATGTTATTATAAGAAATTTACAATGAGAAGATCAATAAAAACAACTAAATGCTATGACTCTAGTGCAGATGCCCCGAGTCTAATAGTGCTTAAAAAGTTTTGACAACACCCAAAGTTGTATAAAAATAATTGATAGTGTCATCTCAAATTTTAAATACTTTGTTTTCTTTTCAATTCTGACCAAGAATAGAAGTATATCCATGGAAAAGCTACTTGAGAAGTTCTGGAAAGCAAATCTTTGGTATGAGTACTTTTTTTCTCTGTTGATGCCTCATTCGGGTACTGCTATTTATGAGTCCACAGCTGAGGACTCTGCAGGTGCTGCACCAACATAACCTTCCCTGATGTGATGGACTGAATGTTTGTGTCTCTCTCCCCACCAAAACGCATATGTTGAAGCCCTGACCCTCAGTGTGGCTGTAATTGGAATGAGAGAATAATTAAGGCCAAACAACAGAGCTGTGCATCAACAGGATCAGTGTCCTTACTACTGTGTTTCCCCCAAAATAAGACAGAGTCTTTTATTTGTTTTTCCTCAAGAAGACACCCTAGGGCTTATTTTCAGGGGATGTGTTATTTTGTTTAAGTATGGTACAACAATCTACGTTTATTCAAATATAGTTAAGTCGTCTTCTTCTGGAAAAAGTATCATAACTCTCCAAACCCCGAATTCCATCCTGAATTTCTTGTGACTCTATTTCCTTTAGAACCATTGGCCCCAATCTCTCATGTCGAGCAATAGAGCTGTCATGGGGCAGATGAGAAGGGCTGCTCGTCTTCTTTACTGCTTGGTGACAAAATGCATGGGTTGTGCAGAACACTGCGTAGCCACGCCCATCACTAGGTCTTATTTTCAGGGTAGGGCTTATATTGTGCAAATGCTTAGAAATCCTGCTAGGGCTTACTTTATGGGTAGGTCTTATTTTCGGGGAAACACAGTAGAAGAGACACCAGAGAGCTTGCTCACTTGCTCTCATTCTCCAGATACACACACTGAGGAAAGCCCACATGAGGACACAGTAAAAAGTCAGCCATCTGCAAGACAGGAAGAGAGGCCTCACCAGAAACTGAATCGGCTGGACACTTGATCTTGGACTTCCTGCATCCAGAACTATGAGAAAATAAATTTCTGTTGTTTAAATCACCCAGTCTATGGTATTTTTTTTATGGCAGCTCAAGCTGACTAATACACCCAATAACCTATCAATGGAGGAGTGGACAAAAAGACATTGTCTTTCTCTTTCTCCATGTAGGATTCTAGAAATTCCCAAGTGTGTATAAAAATATGAATATCTTGCTTTTACATACTGTGTTTACATACATAATGCTATTTATTCTTCACAATCTTTTAGTTAGTCAAAGCTAACATTATTAATCTCATTGTAAAAGTGAGACGGAATGTAGATAAGCCAAGATTCACCTGAGAACTTCTGACTCCTGGACTTATGCCAGCTGACTCAGAGTAGCTCTACAGATCTTTCTATTCCTGAGTTAGCTCACAGTGAGAGCATCTTTGGGGAGCCCTGCACTGGTTCAAGGATAAAACACAAGATTCAAAAAGTTACTTCTTTTTTTAAATTTCAAAGTGCTATGGGAGTACAAATGTTTTTGGTTACATGGATCATTTTTATAATGCTTAAGTCATGGTTGTAAGTGTGCCAGTCACCCAGATAGTGTTCACTGTACCCATTAGTAGGTTTTCACCTGTCCCTTCCTTCCTCCTGCCTCCTCCCTCTTGTTTGATTTCTGTTGAGTTTTACTTCCTTCTGTGCACATATGAGATTTGATCCAGCAATGCCATTATTGGGAATCTACCCAAAAGAACAAAAGACACTCTATAAAAAAGACATCTGTACTCGAATGTTTATAGCAGCACAATTCACAATTGCAAAGATGTGGAAACAACCCAAGCACCCATCAATACATGAGTGGATTAATTTTGGATAGAGCTGGAACCCATTCTACCAAGTGAAGTATCTCAAGAATGGAAAAATAAACACCACATGTACTCACCAGCAAATTGGTTTCACTGATCAACACCTAAATGCGCATATAGGAATAACATTTATCTGGTGCTGGACAGATGGGAGGGGGTAGGGTATGGGTATATTCATACATAATGAGTGCCATGCGCACCATCTGGGGGATAGACACACTTAAAGTTCTGACTCAAGGTGGGTGGTAGACAAGGGCAATATACATCACCTTAACATTTGTACCCCCACAATATGCTGAAATTTTAAAAAAGTCCAAAAACAATAGATGCTGGCATGGATGCAGAGAGAAAGGAATACTTATACACTGTTGGTGGGACTGAAAATTAATACAACTTTTATGGAAAACAGTTTGGAGATTCTTCAAAGAACCAATAGTCAACCTACCATCAGATTCAGCAATCATATTATTGGGTATTTACCCAAAAAGATACTTCTTAACAGATAAACATATTTATCTGCTATTGCTCAGAGAACCAATAACCATTAATAAATAATGTTGAAGAGAAAAAAATTAAAATTAAAGTTGAAATTATGTTCATTTTGATCATTTTAGTTACTAATTCAGAGTTGCAGTAATTTTCACCTTTCAACAAAGGCTCCTTTATATATCACATGTGAACTTTGAATATCTGTGGCACAAAGAAATAAATCTTGGCCATTCCTTGTCCTTGAACATAATGTGTAGAGCTCATCCAGGGAGAAAGAACCCAGCTACAATCTGAAATTCAGTATATTCACCCTTCTGATCAATTTGGAGGAGTGAAACATTTATAGGTGCTGTATAGAGGACTAATGTTTTATATCCCATTGAGAAGCCCTTCTATAGGCCTTGGTTTTAGTTTTTAAATACATAGTCTCTGAATGTCACACCATTAATAAAGTTTCAGCAGCTTAGTAATTAGCACCAACATGACTTTAGCATTAGAGCAACATATCTTTTTAAGTTCATCTTTCTGTTGTGAAAACCAATGATGTCTCTTCAATAAATGGTGCTGGGAAAACTGTATATCCATATGCATAAGATTAAAACTAGACTCTTATCCCTCCTTATATACAAATCAAATCAATGTACAAATCAAATCAAAATGGATTAAAGACTTAGATCTAAGACCTGAAACTATGAAACTACTAAAAGAAAACTGGAGAAATGCTTTGGGACATTGGTGTGGGAAAGGACTTCTTGAGTAATACCCCCAAAGCATAGGCAACCAAAGAAAAATGGGACAAATGGGATCACATCCAGCTAAAAAGCTTCTGTATGGAAAAGGAATCAATCAACAAAGTGAAGAGACAACGCACAGAAAGGGAGAAAATATTTGCAAACTACACATATGACAAGGGATTAATAACTAGAAGTTATAAGGAGCTCCAACAACTCAATAGGAAAAAAATCAAATAATCTGACTAAAAAATGGGCAAAGGATCTGAATAGATAATTCTCAAAAAAAGACATACAAATGGCCAACAAGTATATGAAAAAATGCTCAATATTATTAGTAATTAGAGAAACACAAATCAAAACTATAGTAAGATATCATTTTATCCCAGTTAAAATGGCTTTTATCAAAAACAGGTAAAAAATGAAAGCTGGTGAGGATGTGGAGAAAGAGGAACTCTTGTAGATTGTTGGTGGGAATGTGAATTAGTGCAACCACTATGGAGAACAGTATGGAGGTTCCTCAAAAAGCTAAAAATAGAACTACCATATGACCAAGCAATCCCACTGCTGAGTATATATCCAAAGGAGGGCAATTCAATATATCAAAAAGATATCTCCACTGACAAGTTTATTTCAGCACTATTCAGAGTCACCAAGGTTTGGAATCAACTTACATGTCTATCAATGGATGAAACAATAAAGAAATTGTGGTACATATATACAATGGAGTAATGAAATCCTGCTATTTGCAACAACATAGATGGAACTGGAGAACATTATGTTAAATGAAATAAGCCAACCACAGAAAGATAAATCTCATGTTCTCACTCATATGTGGGAGCTAAATATTAAAACAACTGTTCTTATGGAGACAGAGAATAGAATGATGGCTACCAGAGGCTGGGAAGGATAGCAGGGAGGCGGCATAAACTGGGGATGGTTAATGGGTACAAAAATAGAGTTAGATATAATGAAAGATATTTGATAGCACAATAAAGTGACTATAATCAATAAGTTAGAGTATAATTTAAAATAACAAAGAGAGTGGAATTGGAATGTTCCTAACACAAAGAAATGATAAATGCCTGAGGTGATGGATATCCCAATTACCCTGATTTGATTAATTCGTATTGTATGCCCTTATCAAAACATCACACTTACCCTATAAAGATATATAACTATTATATACATATAATAATTAAAAATTTTCAAAAATAAAAATAATCAGTGATAGAAAACTTTAGAAACTGAACCAATTGTAAATCGTTTAGCATAATTGATTTGGAACTCATATTCAAAACATTTTTATCCATTCACAGTGTCTTAAATATGTCTATTTCCTAAGATGCAGCCCAAAATGCCTTTTACTGGCTTTCGTTTTAATTCATCCTAATATAGAATGTCTCTCTGCTCCCTGAT
The DNA here is from genome assembly GCF_040939455.1 of Microcebus murinus. NCBI lineage: Eukaryota > Metazoa > Chordata > Mammalia > Primates > Cheirogaleidae > Microcebus > Microcebus murinus. Next base: position 56,577,692 of record NC_134109.1, on the reverse strand, counting down.
CTTGAAACTGTCTTCCCTTAATTCTGGAAAAAGTTTCGTTGCCTTTAGCATGCAAGCCTATCAATAGTAGTACTTACACCATTCTCTCCTGTGAGCTCAGTTTCCACTGTACTAAAAATGAAGGCCTATCTCTGAGTATAGTTAAATTAAAAAGATTTAACGTTAAATCTTTTTCTTTTTTGGTCCTCAAAAGAATCAGTCTCTCCTGATTGATTCTCAAATAGTTATCACATGCAAAAAGAACAGAATATTTGTCTAACAAAGAACATAAATTTGAGTTACATTAGTATTTTATTTGTAGTTTTTGTGTATGTGCATCTAGAGAAAAGGAGATTTTAAAATCAGAGACTTCAAAAACTAATAAACAATTTTTAAATAATTTTGTGGAATTATAAATAACTTAAACATTAATTATAGGTGGTTGGAATAAATAGATAGATTCATATATATTAATAATATGATAGATACATAGATATTTAAAATAATATTTCCATTCAATAAAGTACTCTTCATCTAGTATAAATGAAGCTATGATACAGAAGCTTCAGCTTCTACATAGCAGACTATATACACAGATGTTTACATCCCCTTCCTCCAAAATGCCTATAAAAATGACAGTAAAGAAATACAGAAGACAGTAATCTCACAGCAGCACTGAAAATAGGAGATAAAGTCATCAGCAGACCAGACATTTGTTAAGATCCCTAGAAGATGGCAAGAGATAGAACTGGATAAAATTAGAATGAAGAGGCAAATGTCCCAGCACTGAGGATGTATGGCTTCAAATTGAAATAGGTGAATGCTGAGCAGAATGAATAGCAAAAACCAATACCTAGAAATACCTCCATAGAATTTTGTAACACACCAAAAATAAAAAAGAATATCCCACAGGCTTCCTGGAAGGAGCTGTGGAAACAAGTTGCATGAGACTCTTGATGTCTGATTTATTAGCTGAATTATAGCTATAAGATTGCTTAGGGAAGCAGAATAATGCCTCAAAAATATTCCTTAATGGAGTGACTACTTTTAAAATTAGTCCTGATTCAAATACCCATGCCTTATTTTAATAAATGTATGGTAAATACATAGCACAAATTTATTTCAAAGTAAAATCACAAATCTTGAAAAAAATGTTAGACTTCATAGAGTTGACGCAAGTTTTGGTGACTTCTTGAGTCACAAAGCTAGCCAGAAAACTAACAAAAAACAGTCTTCAAAGGAAAATCATTTAAAAATCAAAGGACTTAAGATAAGCTTTTGGGGAAATTCTTGAAATATTTTTTCAAAAATTGTTGTCTTAGGTTGTTTCCATGTCCTTGTAATAGTGAATTGTGCTGCCATAAACATTCGGGTGCAGATGTCTTTGTAATAGGATGTCTTATGCTCTTTTGGGTAGATGCCCAACAATGCTATTGCTGGATAGAATGGTATTTCTATTTAGCTCTTTGAGGTATCTCCAAATTCTTTTCCACAAAGGTTGCACTAATTTGCAGTCCCATCAGCAATGTAAGAGTGTTCCTGTCTCTCCACCTCCTTGCCAGCATTTGTTGTTTTGGGATTTCTTCATACAGGCCGTTCTCACTGGGGTTAGGTGATATTTCATTGTGGTTTTGATTGGCATTCCAAGTGTCCATCAATTCATGAGTGGATAATCAAAATTTGGCATATGCTCACAATGGAATATTACTCAATTCTAAGAAACAACAGCGAGCTAGCACCGTTTATGCTATCCTGGATTAAGCTTAAGCCCATTATCCAAAGTGAGGCGACACAAGATCTGGAAAATGGGTTCCACATCTACTCGCCATCAAATTGGTACTGACTGATTAAAACTATGGTGCTCAAATGGTGGTAGTGCTCACCAGGGATTCGGGGTAGGGGGAGACCCATATCTTAGGGATGTGGTGAGCACTGTGGAGGAGAGGGGCATACCTCTAACCCTTCTTAGGGAGAGGCAAAGATATAAAATGTAACCAAAATGTCAAAAAAAAAAAAAAATTTATCGGGTGGTGGGCTGGTGGAGGGGGGAGGCAGGGATGGGTGTATACTTACATAATGAGTGTGGTGCGCACCATCTGGAGGATGGCCACGCTTGAAGCTCTAACATGTGGGGTGGCAAGGGCAATATATATAATCTTAACAATATTTGTACCCCCATAATATGATGAAATAAAAAGAAAAAAAATTGTTGTCTTTATGATTGTGCTAGAAAGTGAAATATGAACTTGGAAGATGTACAGATTGTACACATCTATCTACTGTATAGATGATCATGCTATAATTGTTTTTTACCAGAAAATAGTACACCAAGACAATCCATTTTAAGAGGATTTATATTAAGTGGACTGACCATGTACTAATTTTCCTATGAAACAGAGGCTTCCTGTATATAAAAAGGAATTAAAAATATAACAATATTAGCCTTGTCATTAATGACAATTAATAGTAAAAGTAGTGGAAAAAATTCCTGCCAAATTTTGAGATAAAATAACTTTAAGTCAAGAATTCCATACATAATCAAACTACTAACCAAGTGTAAAAGCAAAATAAGGACATGTAAGAATCAGAAAGTTTACTTTCCATGTGCTCTTCTAAAAAATTGCACTCCAGTTTATATATATATATATATGGAGAGAGAGAGAGAAGCCAAGAAAATAGAATGGAAGACATGAATTGATTTCTGCTTTGGGTAAAGTAAGACAAAGTAATTCAAACCAAATCAAACCACTTTCTGGGAAAAAAATACATGAAATCTTTATAAAATATACTACTAAGAATTTTTTTTATAAATATCAAAGATGTATCAGGATAATGAGGCATTACGGGGCAGAAATCTAAGACTTTGGAAAAGATGTAAGCTGGGAGCCTTTACTGATCTGGAAGAGGTAGCTCATAGGTGCTTTTGAAAGCCTCTTCCAGCCAAGGGGGAAAAGTCAGAGTCAGGCCCCACCCAATACAGGGAATTGAGACAGCAAAGCGGTGCACTCTGAGAGCGGTGAACCCAAAATAAGCCAACCCCTTGTCCAGTCTGCAGCATCACTTTCTTTTTAATCTCAGTAGCCCATAAAATCTTAAACTGCAAGCTTGAAGTAAGGAAACCCCAGATTGTTAGTACCTCTCTTCAGAGGAAAAGAATATTATTCTAAGCCTCAAATTATTTCGACAAATACTTATTCAAATACTATGTCCAGGATACACTGAAACATGAAAAGAAAAGATTCCATGAGCAAGAACCAGGAGTAATAAAAATAACCAAAGAGCCACAGGCATTGTCAGACACAGTAAAGCTATGCTTACCATACTCAAGGAGAAGAAAACTAAGCTATAAAATTTCACTAGGATTTTTTCTTGTTAACTCTTTTAAGTTCTAGATAGATTCTTGTTACTAGACCTTTATCAGAAGTGTAGAAAGCAAATATTTTCTCCCATTCTGTAGGTTATCTATTTGCTCTAATGATAATTTCCTTGGCTGTGCAGAAGCTTTTTAATTTGATCAGATCCTATTTGTTTATTTTTGTTGCTGTGGTGATTGCTTTGAGGGTCTTTTTCAAGAATTCTTTGCCTAGGCCAATGTCTGATAGGTTTTTCCCCACATCTTCTTCTAGGATTGTTAAGGTTTCATGCCTTAGGTTTAAGTCTGTTATCCATCTTGAGTGGATTTTTGTGAGAGGTGTGAGGTAGGGATCCTGATTCATTCTTCTGCATGTCACCAACCAGTTTTTCCAGCACCATTTATTGAAGAGAGATTCTTTTCCCCATTGTATATTTTTGTCTGCTTTATCAAAGATTAGACTATCGTATGCAGATGGTTTCATCTCTGGAATCTCAGTCCTATTCTAAATATCGATGCTTCTGTTCTTGTGCCAATACCACACTGATTTAAATATTATTGCTTTATAGTACAGCTTGAAGTCAGGAAGATTGATGTCTCCCAGTTTGTTCTTTTTACTTAAGGTTGCTTTGGCTATACGAGGTTTTTCCTGGTCCATAAAAAGTGAAGAATTATTTTTTCTAGATCTGTAAAGAATGATGGTGGTACTTTGATGAGGATTGCATTAATTCTGTAGATCACTTTAGATAATATGGACATTTTAATGATATTGATTCTACCAACCCATGAACAAGGTAGATTTTTCCTTCTGTCAAACAACCCCATCAAGAAATGGGCAATGTAAATGAACAGAAACTTCTCCAAAGAAGACAGAGTAATAGCCTGCAAACATATAAAAAAATGCTCAACATCTCTAATCATTAGAGAAATGCAAATCAAAACCACAATGAGATACCACCTAACCCCAGTGAGAATGGCCTGTATCAAGAAATCCCAAAACAACAAATGCTGGCAAAGATGTGGAGAGACAGGAACACTCTTACACTGCTGGTGGGACTGTAAATTAGTGCAACCTTTGTGGAAAAGAATTTGGAGATACCTCAAAGAGCTAAAAATAGAAATACCATTCTATCCAGCAATAGCATTGTTGGGCATCTACCCAAAAAAGCATAAGACATTCTGTTATAAAGACATCTGCACCCGAATGTTTATGGCAGCACAATTTACTATTGCAAGGACATGGAAACAACCCAAGTGCCCATCAATTCATGAGTGGATTATTAAAATCTGGTATATACTCACAATGGAATATTATTCAATTCTAAGAAACAACAGCGAGCTAGCACCGCTCATACTATCCTGGATTAAGCTTAAACCCATTATCCAAAGTGAGGTGACACAAGATCAGAAATATGGGCTCCACATGTACTCACCATCAAGTTGGTACTGGCTGATTAAAACTATGGTGATCAAAGGGTAGTGGTGTTCACCAGGGATTCGAGGGTTGACCCACATCTTAGGGATGTGGTGAGCATTGTGGAAGGGAAGAGCATACCTCTAACCCTTCCTAGGGAGAGGCAAAGATATAAAATGTAACCAAAATGTTAAAAAAAAAAAAGCATTTATTGGGTATGGGGCAGGGGGGAGGGGGGAGGAGGAGATGGCTGTATATATGCATAGTGAGTGCAGTGTGCACCACCTGGGGGATGGACATGCTTGAAGCTCTGACTCTAGGCAGGGGAGGCAAGGGCAATATATGTAACCTTAACAACATTTGTACCCCCATAATATGCTGAAATAAAAAAAAATTCAGTAGGGAACTGACAACTATAAAAAAAGAAGGTAAATTTAAAAAAGAAACAAATTGAAATCCTAGAACTGAAAAATCAAACAAAGTAAACAAAATTAAGTATTCTATGGGCAGAACTAACAAGATATCACACAGGTGAAGAGACAGTGAACTGAAAACAGGTTGGAAGAAACTTTCCAGAGTGCAGCACAACAGCCACCAAAAGGTAAAAGATATGGAAGAAAATGTAAAAGACAGAAAATTCCATGAGAAAGTCTAAGTTCTGGCATCTAGAAGGAGAGAAGAAAGAGAATGGACACAGGCAATGTTTGTGGAAATTTGGGCTTCAAATTTTCCAAAACTGAAGTTCGACATTAATCTTCATATTTAGTAATAATAATAATTTATAACGAGCAAAAACAAAAGCAAAATGAAGATAATTGTTAGGTACATAAATAATTGAAAATGTTCACCACTAGAAGAGCTGCACCCACTAAACTTTGGAAAGGATACTTTTTAGAGAAAAGAAAATTGATCACTGGGAAAGATCAAGAGGTCAAAAATACAAAAAGAATAAAGAGCAAAGAAAGTTGGAAACATGTGAGTAAATATCAATAAACATTGTACAAAAATAACAATATGTAGGTTGGGAAGGATGTAAATGGACTGAAGTATTTTAAACTCCTTGCATTACCCAGGAGAGTAAAATTATCCATTAATATTAGATTTGATAAGTCAATGATGCTTTATCTATCTATCTATTAATTAATTAATTTATTTATTTATTGCGACAGTATATTTTGAGACAAAATATACTTTTGAGACAGTATATTTTTGAGACACTCTGTTACCTGGGCTAGAGTGCCATGGCATCAACCCAGCTCACAGCAACCTCAAACTCCTGGGCTCAAGCAATCCTCCTGCCTCAGCCTCCCGAGCAGCTGGGACTACAGGCATGTGCCACCATGCCCGGCTAATTTTTTTTCTATATATTTTTAGTTGGCCAATTAATTTCTTTCTATTTTTAGTAGAGACAGGATCTCGCTCTTGCTCGGGCTGGTCTCAAACTCCTGACCTTGAGCGATCCGCCCTCCTTGGCCTCCCAGAGTGCTAGGATTACAGGTGTGAACCACCACGCCTGGCCCAATGATGCTTTTTAAATTTCTAGGATGGACACTAAAAGAATAAGGAAAGGGCCTAACATTTCCAACTAAAAGATAAGGGGATAAATTAATGATTTAAAAAAAACAATCAGAAGTCATGATTGCCTGTCACAGGTTATCTATTGAGGATCAGGGGCCAGCATGGTCTCCAGTTGTCATAGTTAATATCAAATCAATTTGCTGGGAAATATAAGTATTCAAAAAATACCTGTTTGGTTCTTTAAACTGTATTGGTGCTATGATAATATTGAAAGGGTCCTAGTTTTTCATGAATCATTTCAACAAATTTGTTATGATAAGCATATCGCACTCAAGATAGTCATTTCCTATATCCTGAAAAAGAATGATAGATACAGAGACTTCTTAGGATACCCTGGCAATACTTCTGATTTTAATGTCTCCTGAAGTGAAGAGTTAAAATATGAGGTAGCATAAGCAGCAAATTAGGTTACTCCTGAGAAATTGAAGATTTAATGATGAAAAGTGACATGAAGAGGCAACGTAAAGTTTGGCAGCAGGATTCTTTACCAAAATGCTTTGCTACATTTATGGAAAAATCGAGCAAGTTAAAGATAAATCAGCAAATGATATCAAGGATACTGGTTATTAAGGTTGCAGAATATTGTACACTGTAGTCCATAAACTTTATGAATGTGTTCTTTGCAGAAAGAGAATGATTTGATTGATGCCTATATTTCAGACCTGATTTGGGCATCTTTCAACAGGCAAGTGACATTACAAAAGAATGGACTCCAAAAAGGGGCTTCAGATGCTTTCTATTCTGCTATATTTATTCTGGGTTTTTGTTCAAAGATCAGGATCAAAGATCTCAATTAATCTTTTACCATCAATTTATGTTGACTACAAACTACTTGCTTCACTCATCAAAATCTCTTTGAAATTTGTTGTCTGTCTTTTGTGTGTGTCAGTATTCTGCAATTTTAACTCTATTTGCACTATATGTGAGACAGCCTTTAAAATTTCACTGCCTCCTGTTCTGCAAGCAAAGTAGAGGGAACTAAAAGAGAAATGACAAAATGCTTATTCTCTTCATCTTCCAAATTGCCAGTTGAAATTGCAGTGGAGGAATTGTATAGGAAAGGCTTTGACATGAAGCAATATAAAAATATGCACAAATTATTTTTAACGTAGGTAATTTCTTAGAAGAAATATTTTCAAAACAACATTCTGATTGTTAGGTTAGGTTGTAGTTTTAGGTCATGTTAGTCAAATTTAAGTCCCTTTGTTTTTTTTAAGACAAAGTCTCACTCTGTTGCCTAGCTAGAATGCCATGGCATTGGCCTAGCTCACAGCAACCTCAAACTCTTGGGCTCAAGCAATCCTCCTGCCTCTGCCTCTTAAGTAGCTGGGACTACAGGCACACACCATCATGTGTGACTATTTTGTTCTATTTTTTTTTTTTGAGACAGTGTCTCATTCTGTTGCCCAAGGTAGAGTGCTATGGCATCAGCCTAGCTGACAGCAACCTCAAACTCCTAGGCTCAAGTGATCTTACTGCCTCAGCCTCCCAAGTGGCTGGGACTACAGGTATGCGCCACCATGCCTAGCTAATTTTTTCTATATATTTTTAGTTGGCTAATTAATTTCTTTCTATTTTAGTATAGATGGAGTCTTGCTCTTGCTCAGGCTGGTTTTGAACTCCTGATCTTAAACAATCCGCTCACCTCGGCCTCCCAGAGTGCTAGGATTACAGGTGTGAGCCACCGCACCCGGCCTAAATCCTTTTTTTTAATTTTTGTATTTTTTTTGTTAGCATATTATGGGGGTACAAATGTTTATGTTATGTATATTGCCTTTGCCCCACCTGACTCAGAGCTTCAACTGTGTCCATCCCCCGGACAGTGTGCACTGCACCCATAAGGTGTGAATATACCCATCCCCTCCTCCCCCTCCCACCTGCTCAACACTTGATTAATGTTACTACTATATGTGCATATAAGTGTTGATCAATTTATAGCAATTTGATGCTGAGTACATGTGGTGCTTATTTTTCCATTTTTGTGATACTTCCCTTAGGAGAATGGGCTCCACCTCTATCCAGGATAATATAAGAGGTGCCATATCACCATCGTTTTTTGTGGCTGAGTAGAACTCCATGGCGCATATATACCACATTTTATTAATCCACTCATGTATTGATGGGCACTTGGGTTGTTTCCACATCTTTGCAATTGTGAATTGTGCTGCTATAAACATTTGAGTACAGATGTCTTTTCTATAAGAATATCTTTTGTTCTTTTGGGTAGATGCCCAGTAATGGTATTGCTGGATCAAATGGTAGTTCTACTTGTAGCTCTTTGAGGTATCTCCATATTGCTTTCCATAGAGGTTGTACTAGTTTACAGTCCCACTAAGTCCCTTTTATGAAGTGACAGATGTGTGAAATGTAGGTACAGTTTTGGTAAAGTAATACATACATTGCCAACTATTAATTTTAACAAGTTATATAAATAAAACACAAATGCATTTGTTTAAAACTATTTCAATATAAACAGGAATTTACTCCTTTGCCTGGCATCTATATATGTTTAGAAAATGTAAAACAGATAAAGTGATTCATCACTGAATGACTACAAAATCTCACTTTATACGAGCAAGAAAAGTGAGTACACTAGTCCAGCAGTGTTTTTCTTCAGAACCATGGTCTTAAGAGCTTATTTGTAAAAGCTAAAGCCTCAGTTTTGTTGGGAGTTTCTCAGAAAATGTTAATTCTCTTTTAACAGTTAATGGTAATCCCCAGGTATAACTATCTACATTTCAATGAAAAGAAAGGTATTAGTATTAGAGATTTTTCTCTAGAAGCTATAGAATGTAAATTTCTGTAAATTCAAAAAAGAAAATTCTTTGAAATTTTAACATTCAAAGTAGTGTTTATTGTTTTGACCTTGAAGTTATTAACAGTCCTCATAAGCACTAGCATTAAGAAACATCTGAGGTAGATGCAGAAAAAGTGTTTGACAAAATTCAGTATCTTTCCATGACAAAAATTCTTAGCAAATTAGGTATAGAAAGAATGTATCTCAACATAATGAAGTCCATATATGACAAACCCACAGCTAACATCATACTCAACAATGAAAAGTTCAAAGCTTTTCCTCTAAGATCAAGAACAAGATAAGGATGACCACTTTTTAGTGTCATACTTATTCTATTCAACAATCCTAAATTCTATTCAAAAATTTCCACCAAAACACTGTTAGAACTAATAAATGAATTCAGTAAAGTTGCAGAATAGAAAATCAACATACAAAACTCAGTAGCATTTCATACACTAATAATAAATATCTGAAAAAGAAATTAAGAAAGCAATCACATTTATGATTGCATCAAATGATAAATTAAAATGCATAGGAGTAAATTGAACTAAGGAGGTGAAAACCTGTATACTGAAAACTATAAAACACTGATGAAAGAAATTGAAGAATATACAAATAAATAGAAAGATATCATACACCTGATAAGGGTCTAACATACAAAATATATAAGGAACTCAAAACAATTCAATAGCAAGAAAACAGGCTGGGCACAGTGGCTCACGCCCGTAATCCTAGAACTCTGGGAGTCGGGGGCGGGCATATTGTTTGAGCTCAGGAGTTTGAGACCAGCCTGAGCAAGAGTGAGACCCCATCTCTACCAAAAATAGAAAAAATTAGCCGGGTATAGTGGCACATGCCTGTAGTCCCAGCTTCTCAGGAGGCTGAAGCAGAAGGATTGCTTGAGCCCAGGAGTTTGAGGTTACTATGAGCAGGCTGAAGCCACAGCACTCTAACCAGGACAACACAGTGAGACTCTGTCTCAAAAAAGAAAAAGAAAAAAAGAAAGAAAAGAAAACAAATAATCCAATTTAAAAATGGACAAAGAATCTGAACAGACATTTTTGCAAAGAAGACATACAGATAGCCAAAAGATATATGAAAAGATGCTCAACATCACTAATCATGAGGGAAATGCAAGTTAAAACTGCAGTGAGATATCACCTCGTAACTATTAGAATGACTATTATCAAAAAGATGAGAGATAAATTTTGGTAAGGATGTGGAGGAAAGGGAACACCTGTACACTGTTGGTGGAAATGCAAATTAGTACAGCCATTATGGAAAACAGTATAGAGGTTGCTCAAAAAGTTAAAAATAGAACTAGCCATATTGGCCCAGCAATTCTTCTTGTGAGTATATACCCAAAGGAAATAAAATCAGCACCTCACAGAGATATCTGCATTCCCATGTTCATTGAAACATTATTCACTTTAACCAAGATATTTAGGAATCAACCCAAATGTCCAACAATGGATGAATGGATAAAGAAAATTTCGTGTATGGAATTACATGATGGAATACTGTTTGGTCTTTAAAAAGAAGAAAATTCTGTCATTTGCAACAATGTGGATAAATCTGGAGGACATTACGCTGAGTGAAATAAACCAGACACAGATAGATGAAAACTGTATGATATCATTTATATGTAGAAACTAAAAAAAGTGTAGTCAAGGAGAATAATGGTGGTTACCAAAGACTGGTAGGGAGGGGAAGATGAGGAGATGTTAGTCAAAGGGTACAAAGTTTCAGTTAGATAGGAGAAATAAGTTTTTGAGATTTATTGTATAACATAATGACTATAGTTAGTAATAATGTATTTTATATTACAAAATTGCTAATAGAGCTGATTTTAAATGTGTTCACCACAAAAAAAGATAAGTATATGAGGTGATCAATTTAATCATTTCACAGTATATACAAATATAAAAACATCACACTGCACCCCATAAATATAATATATACAATTGTTATTTGTCAATTAAAATTAAGTTTAAAAAAGAATCTGAGAAATTACAACTTTAGGGTTTTTTTTTTTCAGTGTTTAGTTACCTTTATCCTTTTTTATTTCAAAACATTATGGGGTATGAATGTTTTTGGGTACATGGATTGTCTTTGTAATGCTTGCGTCAGGGCTATAAGTGCACCCATCACCCAGATAACATTCATTATACCTGTTAGGTAGGTTTTTGCTCATACCCTTCCCACTTCCCTGCTGCTTGATTTACATTGAGTTTTACTTCCTTCTGTGCACATGTGTGTTCATCAGCTAGTTCCAATTTAATAGTGAGTATATGTGGTATTTGTTTTTCCATTCTTCACACACTTCATGTAGCATAATGATCTCCAGTTCCATCCAAATTGCTGCAATAAGCATTAATTCATTCTTTTTATCACTGAGTAGTATTCCATGGTATACATATACCACATTTTATTAATCCACTCATGGATTAATGGGCACATGAATTAATTCTACACCATTGCAATTATGAATTGTACTGCAATAAACATTTGAGTGCAGGTGTCTCTTTGATAAAATGACTTCTTTTCCTTTGGGCAAATACCCAGTAGTGGGATTGCTGGATCGAATGGTAGGTCTACTTTTAGTTCTTTGAGGAATCTCCATACAGTTTCTATAAAGGCTGTATTAATTTGCAGTCCCACCAACAGTGTATAAGCATTCCTTTCTCTCTGTATCCATGCTAGCATCTACTGTGGGAATTTGTCAAGACCAGACCTGCCCTGCAGGAAATACTCAGATCTGCATTATACATGGATAAGCACAATGGACACTTACCAGTGTAAAACTACCCCAAAGTTAAAGCTCAGAGCTCATATAAAACAATAGCACAGGAGGTAAAACAAGGCAATAAGGTACCACCCAACTGGATGAACAGAACAGCATCCCACATAGCAATTCTGTCAATCACTGTGAATGGTCTGAATGTCCCACTCAGGAAACATTGGCTGGCTGAATGGATATAAAAAATACAACCTCCATATCTGCTGTCCCCAGGAAACACATCTAACCTACAAGGTCTCATACAGACTCTAGGTGAAGAGATAGAAAAAAATATTCCATGCAAATAGAAACCAAAAGAAAGCAGGTATAGCCATTCTCCTATCAGATAAAATAGACTTTAAATCAGCAATGGTAAAGAAAGACAAAGATGGTCATTATATAATGGTAAAGGGAGCAAGTTGAGAAGACAAAACAATCACAAATATGCACCTAACATAGATATATATTTGATATATTTTTATATAAAATATATAATAGAATTATTTAAAGCATATAGAACAAATTTGAATCGAATTATTTGAAATATACAGAGCAAGGTTAAAAGTAACAGAATAGAAAAAGATATGCTACAAAAATATAAAGTTATATTCATATCAGTCAAAATAGGCTTTAAGGTAAAAGCATTAGTAGTGATAAAGATTGTCACTCACATTTCACAAAGTTTAATCCACCAAGAATATAGAGTAATATTAAATTTAATATCAACTAATAACACTAATAATTCTAATAACATAAACTTCCAGTGTGAAAAGCAAAATATTAAAAATAGACAAGTTCATAATAATACTGTGAATCCTAACACACCTTTTCAACAATTTATAGAGCAGAGACAAAAGCAATAAAGTCCCCAAGCAAGCCTCAATAATTTCAAAAGACTGAAGTAATACAGTGTATTTTCTAATCAGCACAATTTACCAGAAACTATATATTTCTAAAAACAATTAAGCAAACAGAGATTTTGCTAATTAAGATGGAATAATATGGACCAGAATTATGTTCTTACCATAGCAACTAGAAAACCACAAAAAATATATGAAATGATAATTTTCAGACATTGGACAAAAATGAGGATAAACTGTGATCCATGAAAGAAGATAAACAAACAAGATGAACTCTACTATTGCCTAGTACTAGAGGGCAGTTTCCAGGCTGCAGTGAGGGAAGGAGGGTGGTAGGGGGAAGGGAAAATCCAAATAGAGTGGGGCAGTCTTGCTGAGTAGAGGAGACGGAGATGAGAGCTCAGGAAAACCAAGACAGTTAGAATTTATAGGACATAACACAGGAGAAGAGGGAGTTACACAGAAAAAGTCTGGAAATCTATAGACATTTCCTTTTGAGTATGTGGCAAGGAAACTACATAGTAGAGAAAAGCTCCTAGAAAATAGAACAATTTCCTAAGCACACAGAATTGGGAATAGCCCATGCTCCCACACAGCCAGAGTGAAAAGATCTTATAATACATGAGGCATTCAGTAAAATCTTCACCAGTGTATTGCCTAAGTAGCAGGGCTACATTAGCCATAGACTAAAGGCCTAATAAAATATAAAGCAAACCTGGAAATATTCCAATTGCTACAAAGTAACTTTATTACACACCAAAACAAAATCTAACTAGTATTAAAAGAAAACCAAAATCTACCAGCAGCAACATAAATTCACAATGTCTAGCAACTGATCAAAAATTGCCAGGTAGACAAAAAACATAAAACTATGACTTACAAGAGAAAATACCAATAGAAACAAACTCAGAAACAGAGATGATAAAACTAATGGACAAGGATGTTTAAAATGTCTCATATTAACCTAAACATTTGTACCCCCATAATATGCTGAAATAAAAAAAAATTGAAAAGAAAAAAAGAAAGGAAATAAATGGAAGATATTTAAAAAGAACGAAATCAAACTTTTAGTGATAAAAATATAACATCTAAAATGGAAGGGGAAAGCATTTGACAAAGTCCAACACACCTTTATGATAAAAACTCCTAACAAAATAGACATAAATGGCTCATACCTTAAACTTATCAAATCCATTTATGATAAACCCACTGTTAATATCATTCTAAATTGCAAAAAATTGAAATCATTCCCTCTACGAACCAGAACCAGACAAGGATGCCCAGTATCTCCTCTCCTATTCAACATAGTGCTTGAAGTCATAGCTATAGCAATCAGGCAAGAGAAGAGTATTAAGGGCATCCAAGTGGGGGCAGATGAGATAGAACTCTTGCTCTTTGCCGATGATATGATATTATACCTAGAAAACCCCATGGATTCATCCAAGAGACTCCTAGATTTAATAAATGAATTTGGTAAAGTTTCTGGTTATAAAATCAATATACACAAATCAGAAGCATTCATATATGCCAAGAACCATCAAAGAGAAACTCAAATCAAAAATGCAATACCCTTTACTATAGCCCCAAAGAAAATTAAATATCTAGGAGTATACTTAACGAAAGATACAAAAGATTTATACAAGGAGAACTATGAAACACTAAAAGAAGAAATTGCAGATAATTTAAACAGATGGAATAATCTACCTTGTTCATGGATTGGTAAAATCAATAACATTAAAATGTCAATATTACCTAAAGTGATCTACGGAATCAATGCAATCCCCATCAAAAAACCACCAGCCTTCTTTAGAGACCTAGAAAAAATAATCCTTCATTTTGTATGGAACCAGAAAAAACCTCGTATAGCCAAAGCAACCTTAAGTAAAAAGAACAAACTGGGAGGCATCAGTCTTCCTGACTTCAAGCTGAATTATAAAGCAATAATAGTTAAATCAGTGTGCTACTGGCACAAAAACAGAAGCATCGATATCTGGAATAGATCTGAGATACCAGAGATGAAACCATATGCATATAGTAACCTAATATTTGATAAAGCAGACAAAAATATACACTGGGGAAAAGAATGTCTTTTCAATAAATGGTGCTGGGAAAACTGGTTAGCGACATGCAGAAGAATGAATCAGGATCCCTACCTCTCACAAAAATTCACTCAAGATGGATAACAGACTTAAACTTAAAGCATGAAACCTTAAGAACCCTAGAAGAAGATGTGGGGAAAACCCTATCAGACATTGGTCTAGGTAAAGAAATTTTGAGGAAGACTCCCAACGCTATCACCACAACATCAAAAATAAACAAATGGGATCTAATCAAATTGAAAAGTTTCCGCACAGCCAAGGAAACTATCATTAGAGCAAATAGACAACCCACAGAGTGGGAGAAAATATTTGCTCTCTACAATTCTGATAAAGGTCTAATAACAACAATCTATCTAGAACTTAAAAGATTTAACAAGAAAAAAACAATCAACCCCATCAAGAAATGGGTGATGGAAATGAACAGAAACTTCTCAGAAGAAGACAGAATAATGGCCAGCAAGCATATAAAAAAAGCTCAACATCTCTAATCATCAGAGAAATGCAAATCAAAACCACAATGAGATACCACCTAACCCCAGTAAGAATAGCCTGCATCAAGAAATCCCAAAACAACAAATGCTGGCAAGGATGTGGAGACACAGGAACACTCTTACGCTGCTGGTGGGACTGCAAATTAGTGCAACCTTTGTGGAAAAGAATTTGGAGATATCTCAAACAGCTAAAAATAGAAATACCATTCAACCCAACAATAGCATTGTTGGGCATCTATCCAAAAGAGCATTAGACATTGTATTACAAAGACATCTGCACCCGAATGTTTATGGCAGCACAATTCACGATTGCACGGTCATGGAAACAACCCAAGTGCTCGTCAATTCACCAGTGGATAATTAAAATTTGATATGTGCTCACAATGGAATATTACTCAATTCTAAGAAACGACAGTGAGCTTGCACCATTTATGCTATCCTTGATTAAAGCTTAAGCACATCATCCAAAGTGAAGCAACACAAGATCTGGAAAATGGGCTCCACATCTACTCGCCATCAAATTGGCACTGACTGACTAAAACTATAGTGCTCAAATGGTGGTAGTGTGCACCAGGGATTTGGGAGGAGAGCCCCACATCTTAGGGATGTGGTGAGCACTGTGGAGGAGAAGGGAATACCTCTAACCCTTTTTAGGGAGAGGCAAAGATACACAATGTAACCAAAATGCAAAAAAAAAAAAAAAAAAAAAAAAAAACTTTTATGGAATGGTGGGCAGGTGGGAGAGGGGAGAAGGGGAAGGGGGTATACTTACATAATGGGTGTGGTGTGCATCAACTGGGGGTTGGACATGCTTGAAGCTCTGGCACAGAGAGGGTGAGGGGTGGCAGGGGCAATATATGTAACCCCAACAATATTTGTACCCCCATAATATGATGAAATAAAAGGAGGAAAAAATAAATAAAAATAAAATGGAAGGGGAATATATAGTATAGTCTCTCAACCAGCGGGTAGCTGACATGTTCATTTTAAAAGTAAATAATTTAGCCAGAGCTATCTCATCTTTGAATAAGGAAGGTTAAATATATATATATATATAAAATATATAAAATGTAAAATATACTAGATGGAATTAACTTCATAATATTGTAAAAGAAAAGATAAGTGATTTAAAGACATAGTCATAGAAACTATCCAAAATAAAAATCACAGAGAAAAGAAGACTAAAAAGCAAATAAACCAACAAAAGAAACAGAACATCAGTGATCTGAAGAACAATACCATGCATTCTAATAAACATGTAAACATGTACAAGGAGAGAGTCAGTGAACGGAAAGGAAAGTGAATAAACAATAGCTCATATCTTTGAAATTTGATGGAAAATAATTATATAATCCACAGATTCAAGCTTAATGAACACCAATCAAAAGAAACATTAAAAAAAATGCTAAGGCATATCATAATCAAATTGCCAAACACCATTAATAAAATCCTAAAAACAGCCAGAGGCAATAAAGACACATTGTGTACAGAAGAAGGAGATATCAACTGAGAAATGGAGTTTGGAGGTTAGGGGGGGAAAGCAAAACAGAAATATGGCATTATCAGAACATGTAGATAATGGGTGAAGTTGAGGGACACAATATTTAAAATTGATATTGATCGAGTCCCATTTATTTATTTTTGTTGTTGCCGTGATTGCATTGGGGATATTCTTCATAAATTCTCTAGTATCTTTTCTAACAACCTAGATAGACCTGGAGACCATTCTTCTAAATGATGTATCGCAAGAATGGAAAAACAAACACCATGTATACTCACCATTAAATTGTAACTAATCCATCAACGCTTATGTGCACATATGGAAATAAAACTCAATAGAAATCAAGTAGGTGGGAGGGTGGAGAAGGGAATGGGTAAATTCACACCTAACAGGTACAATGCACACTATCTGAGTGAAGGGCACACTTATAACTTTGACTCAAACTGTACAAAATCAAATTATGACAGCCTGGGTGACAGAGCAAGACTCTGTCAAAAAAAATTTTTCAAAAGCAAATTATGTAACAAAAACCTGTGTACCCAGTAATAATCTGAAATTTAAAAAATTGATGCTGTTCTAATATATTATTGTAATGTATATAAACCTTTTTCTTTGGTGTAACCCTCTGACACACTTTTTTTTTCCTCTCTAAGAAAACATATTGGCCTTGAATAGTTTTTTTACATATCACTCTCTCATCTTTCCACCTGGACTTAGATTATAAATTACTAGAAGATAATGACTTTCTTTTAGACTCAATCATTTTCCTGCAAGATAACTCACAAACATTCACTAAGTATTTGTTGATTTTTCTTCCCAAAGTACTTGCTGTTATATATAAGCAAAAGGTAGCTTAAGGGTTCAGGAAGTATCACAGAAAAATAGAATCATGAAGATTTATTTTCAGTATGATTCCAACTTTCCTGCTAAATGTTTCATGAGACTGATTCTAGATTATGCATTTGAGAGGTAGGTAAAATTTTGGGGGAAAGCTACGAAAAACAACTCAGACCTTGACATCTCTGTGTGCCCTCCATAAAGAGTGCTCTAAACACATCCCCAGGCCCTATGCAGCCTCGTTGAGATTGTCCCTTTTTTAATACTCTGCCAGTAATCCTCCCACCAAAGATAATTGAGGGAAATATTGGACCCAGATTTATCATACAGTCACCCTAGCATACGCCAGTGCTCAGCACGCATGGCCTAACCCACATGCAGATTGCCATCAGAACTCTCCAGCCAGGTGCTCACTCCTTTTGTTCTCCTTAGCGTGCTAGTAGAACCACAATGATGATGACTTATTCAAGCTGAGCCCAAATATTTCATAAAGAAAAAAAGGGGGAGAGGTGACCTGGTTAAAGGAAAGAAGAAAGTATAGAATTAATGTTCCCATAAGAGTCTGATTTAAATTCTGACCTGGATCTTTATTGATCTCATGAAAAAACATAAAAAGAACTAGAAAGGGGAAGGGAAAATGCAGCCTTGGACAGAGCATAGCAAATTGGAAAAGAAATCTGCAATATGGATTCCCTAAAGACAATTAGCTTAATTATTTCCACAGGCATCCATTGCATTCAGTGCATATTGATTGACTTTACTGCTAATTAGACAAAATTATCTTGAACATTTGTATACAGTCAGTTACATTCTATAGAGAACTTATTTTCAGTGGTATTTTGATAGCAATTCAGGACTTACCTGCTAGAAGATATTCTTTAGATATTTAAAAATGAGCAAGGGGACTACAATACTTAACATCTGTGAAGGAAAAGACGAAGAAAATCAAATATAAATTGCTATATAATTTCCTCTAGTTCTGAAATTCTATAATCCTATGGTCTTCCTCTATAAATTTATTTATAGCTATCTGTGAACTTTAAATTCATATTTGATAAATATGCTTTAAAGAGATCAAAGCTTGTGCTGTTCCAGAAAAAATAATTTGAATAACTAAATAATAAAGTTACAAGGAAACCAATAATTAATTAACTCATAATTAAGAAAACCTAATAGATGAAGAAAGTTTCCAGTAATTAGACTTGGGCTCCTGAAATAGGCTGAAACAAAATGGGCTACTGAGTAGTTCATCACTGGAAACCCTCAGAGAGATGTTAGGGGATTAGGGAGCTGGAAAGGGATTCCTGCATTGGGTAGGGGTTTGGGTCCCTTCCAAACATGACATATATATAATGCACTTGAATTTCTAGTCAAGGAAACATGGAAGTCAAGGCTAAATGTGGCCCAAATGTTGTGAGGATGTAGCCTGTGAGCAAGGAAGAACCCTCTGTCTGACTTCCTTTGTTTTGAGCACTTGATGGTAGAATCTGCGCTGGTGATTGGATAAATCTATGCAGCCTGAGACACAGGCCCTGGTCTTCTAACTATAAGTTGGCTGTTATATGCAAGGACCATCCTGCAAAGACCTTTATGCATCCTTCTTTCTGCTCAAGAGCTGACCTACTAAATCCATGGGTGGAGGACTTACGAAGACCAGCTTTCCTTCCAAGAGGCATCCATAAAGAAACCTGAATGAATCTTATCACTGCTGTGGTAGCGCTTCATTAAACTTCAAATGCCATTGTTCTCTACAATTTGGAGGGTGGAGATGCCAGGAAAGATGAAACAGGTACAATGACTCTCAGTAGGGTGCACCATCAGAAAACAGTTCTGGGGTGAAACATGCTAAGGGAAGCAGCCAGGGAGGCCACATAGGATTATTCATTTATGTCCTATACAAGGACTTCACATTCAAGGAGCAATGTACACATCACAAACAGCTTTACTATTTTTAACTATTGCCAGATTTTTAGTACAACTTTATTGACCCTAAAAATGGGCAATTTGTCTATTTATTATGATAATTTTCTGGCAGAGAACAACACTATATCTTGTTCTAACAAAATCAGTATATTGAAACTTTTTTTTTATGACAAAGGACACGTAAGTTTGATGATCAAAGGTCTTGGTAGCCAAACATCTAAAATAACCTATGTTTTTACATGAGGAATTGCATTTCTGACTAGTATATTGATGAATAAGTATATGAAAATGTGAGCAAAACAAATCTTCTATTGGTATCTATGCATAGGTTAAATGTGATGCTGTATACTGCAGTTCATATCATCTGCTGTTATTTACTTTGTCAGAATAGTATTGCTGAATTTTTAATTTAAATCTAGGAATACTTTCATGATGACATAAATCACTATGTAACTACATCATTTCCCATTAATAACAACAAAGTAAGTATTACTTAGACATAAATTAAAAATTACTATGTAATCATCCACTTAATATGGCAATTGATTGTTTTTGTTACAGAAGTTCTGGCAGTACAAACATTAACTGACATTAAAATATTGCAGCCTTGTGCTACATAGATATTATTTAATGCTATAAATAAAATAGGCAGGGATAAAAATTCAATCCATAGTGCCCTTAAAAGAATCAAATAGAATAAGAAATTCTTTGAAGAAACATGAAGCAATGCTATTTACAAAAATTATATTGTTAATGTTAAACCAATTGCTGTTTCTTGACTCTGGCATCAACTTCTCCAACATTGAATTACCATAAAAAGGGGGAAGAAGATTCAATTCACCTATAAATCTCACTATCAGTCAAGCTATGATCCAAAACAAAATTTCAAAATCAATATTTTTCTTATATTGAATATAGCATTCTCTTTAAAAGAAAGGCTTATGATAATGAAAGAATGTCATGGCACTTTCAGTGGCTTAGATATTTGCTACTCAAAGTATAGTCCATGCAGGCAACAAAAGCAAACAAGTGAGACTACATCAAACTAAAAAGTTACTACACAGAAAAGCAAATAATCAACAAAATGAAAATGTAACCTACAGATTAGGAGAAAATATTTTAAAACCATATATCTAATAAGGGTTTAATATACAAATTATATTTTAAAAACAGTATGGAGTTTCCTTAAAAAAAATAGGACTACTATATGATCCAAAAATCTCCTTACTGGGCATAAATTCAAGGAAATGAAATCAGAATGTCAAAGAGATATCTACACCACCATATTTATTCAAGCACTATTCACAGTTGCCAAGAAATGCAATCAACCTAACTGTCCAACCGTGGATGAATGGATAAAGAAAATGTGGTATGTATACACAATGGAATACTATTCAGCCATAAAAAAGAATGAAATTCTGTCATTTGCAACAATGTAGATGAACCTGGAGGACATTATATTACATTAAATAAGGCAGACACAGAAATGCAAACACCACAGGATCTCACTCATATGTGAGGTCTTAAACAAAAAGAAAAAGAAAAGCTGATATCCTAGAAGTATAGAGTAGAACAGTGGTAACCAAAGACTGAGGAGGGAATGGGGAAGGGAAAGATGAAGAAAGGTTGGTCTGTGGATATAAAGTTACAATTAGATAGCAGAGATAAGTTCTGATGTTCTATTATACAATAGGGTGACTATAGTTAGCAGTAAGGGACTGTATGATACAAAATAGCTAGAAGAGATTTTTGAGTGTTATCAACACAAAGAAATGATAAACGCATAAGGTGATGGATATGCTAACTACTTTGATTTGATCAACATACAAAATATACGTGTACTGAAAAATCAAATTAAACCCCGTAAATATGTAAAATTATAATGTATTAATTATATTTTTTTTAAAAAAATTAGAAATATTACACTATACTTTTTTTAATTGGCCCAACCCATTGAGAAACTGGTAAAGACCATTTGCTGTTTCTTGAGCATGCCCTTTCAGGATGAATTTTCTCACCTTCTAGTTCCTGTCATCACCCTAAGTGGTTTATATCAAAGTATTTCTTTCATCTTCCCACAAGAGAAAATAAAGTAATGCTCATGAGAGGGGTTAATTTTCTCCACCATGTGCTATTCCTGTTGACAGGTCATTGCTCCATTATAGATCAAAGCCCGTGGAAAGCTGGGAGACTGACCCTTCCCTTAATCCAAATCTCTGCATCAACATGTTAATGACTCTTACTGTGATCCCACAAATACTGGTGTCCTAAAATTTTATTCCCCTCCCTCCACTATACAAAGGGTCATGGCAAAGGGATGCTGGGGTTGGGCTGGAGACACGTGGTAAACAGAGACAATAAGTTAGTTTTAAATGTGCTACTATAATTTAGAGATGATCTATATGCTTAATTTTCATAGATTGAAAATTAGAAAGCCTGCATATTTACTTATAGTTTTTATTGTTTTGTTTTCATTTCAAAATATGAATTAAGGAGGTACAGTGTTTTTGTTACATAAATATCTTGTATAATGCTTAAGTCAGGACTTTCAGTGTGCCCGACACCAGAATAGTGTTCATGGTACCCAATAGATAGGTTTGTATCCCATGCCCTCCCTCCTGCCCTCCCCCTTTTGGGTTTCTCATGTCTATATCACTTTGTGCCCATGTATACCCATATATATGTTGATTCCATATTTTGTAATTGTGCTGCAATAAACATTGGAGTGCAGTTATCCTTTTGATAAAAATGACTTCATTTCATTTCCTTTGAGTAAATACCCAGCAATGGGAGATTACCAGATCAAATGGTAGGTTGATATTTATTTCTTTGAAAAATCTCCATACTGTTTTCTCTAGAGATTGTACTAATTTGCAGTCCCACTAACAGTGTATAAGTGTTCCTTTCTCTTTGCATCCATTGTTTTTTGACTTTTTAATAGTGGCCATTCTGATAGGGGTAAGTTTGTAGTTTTTAATTTGCATTTACCTGATGATTAGTGATGTTGAATATTTTTTCATATGTTTGATGGTCATTTGTCTATTTTCTTTTTAAAAACTTCTGTTCATGTCATTTGCCCACTTTTGTTGTGGTTGTTTTTCTCCTGCTGATTTGCATTCTTTGTAGATTCTGGATATCACTCCTCTGTTATATGTATACTTTGTGAATATTTTCTCTAATTCTGTAGTTCACTCTGTTCATTATTTCCTTTGCTGTGCAGAAGCCTTTTGATTTAATTAAGTCCCATTTGTTTATTTTTGTTGGTACTATTAATATATTTGCCTTTGGGATCTTAGTCATAAATTCTTTGCCTAGGCCAATGTCTAGAAGAGATTATCTTACCTTTTCTATTAGAATTTTTATGGTTTCACACCTTGTGTTTAAGTTTTTAAATCATCTTGAATTAATTTTTGTGTATGGTAAGATAGGGATCCTGTTTCATTCTTCTGCATGTGGCTATCTAGTTCTCCCAGAACCATTTATTGAATAGGGCTTCCTTTCCCCAGTGTATGTTGTTGTGTGCTTTGTTGAAGATAAGTTGGTTATAGGTAGATGGTTTTATTTCTGGGTTCTCTTGGTTACTTGTATAGTTTGAAATCAGGCAATATGATGCCTCCATATTTATTCTTTTTACTTAAGATTTCCTTGGCTTTTCAGGTTCTTTTGGGTTTTATTTTTTGGGTTCCAAATGAAGCTTAGAGTTATTTTTTCTAGATCTGTGAAGTACAGTATTGGTAATTTGTTGGAGATTGCATTGAATCTATGAATCACTTTGGGCAGTGTGAACATTTTAACAATGTTGATTCTACCAGTCCATGAGCACAGGAGGTTTTTCCATTTGTTTGTGTCATCTGTAATTTCTTTCACCAGTATTTTATAGTTCTCTTTGCAGAGGTCTTTCATCTCCTTGATTAAGTATATTCCTAGGTATTTCATTTCCTTTGTAGCTATTGTGAATAGCATTGATTCCTTGATTTGACTCCCTGTATGACTGGTATTAGTGTGTAGAAATGCTACCGATTTCTATACATTGATTTTATAACCTCACAGTGCTGCATTTATGTATCAATTCCAGGAGTCTTTAGGGTTTTCAAGATACAAGATCATATCATCAGCAACAGGGATAGTTGATCCCCTTTTTTCCAATTTGGATGCCCTTTATTTCTTTCTCTTGCCTTATGGCTCTGGCTAGGACTTCCAATACTATGTTGAATAGAAGTGGTGACAGTGGGCACCCTTTTCTTGTTCCAGTTCTTAAGAGGAATGTTTTCAACTT
The DNA here is from genome assembly GCF_040939455.1 of Microcebus murinus. Taxonomy (NCBI): domain Eukaryota; kingdom Metazoa; phylum Chordata; class Mammalia; order Primates; family Cheirogaleidae; genus Microcebus; species Microcebus murinus. The sequence continues at coordinate 56,553,806 of NC_134109.1, read as the reverse complement.
TTCCCCATTCAGTGTTCTGTTGACCATAGTTCTGTCATATATGGCTTTTATAATTTTGAGGGATGTTCCTTCTATGCCTAGTTTGCTTAGGGTTTTCATCATGAAAGAGTGCTGGATTTTGCCAGGCACAGTGGCTCACACCTATAATCCTAGCATTCTGGGAGGCCGAGGCAGGAGGATTGCTTGAGCTCAGGAGTTCGAGACCAGCCTGAGCAAGAGCAAGATCTTGTCTCTACTAAAAATAGAAAAATTAGCCAGGTGTCATGGCATGTGCCTGTATTTCCAGCTACTCAGGAGGCTGAGGCAGGAGGATGTTTTAAGCCCATGAGTTTGAGGTTGCTGTGAGCTAGGCTGATACCACAGCACTCTACTCACTGCAACAGAGTGAGACTGTGTCTCAAAATAAAAGTGCTGGATAATCAAATGCATTTTTTGCATATATTGAAACGATCATGTGGCCTTTGTTTTTGTTTCTGTTTATGTGGTGAGTCACATTTATTGATTTGTATATGGCAAACAGTCCTTGCATCCCTGGGATGAAACACACTTGATCACAGTGGATTATCTTTTTGATGTATTGTTGAATTCACTTCATTAGTATTTGGTAGAGGATTTTTGCATCTATGTTCATAGGGAATATTGGTCTGTAGTTTGCCTTTTTTGTTGTATTTTTTCCTGGCTTTGGTATCAGGTTGATACTGGCTTTATAGAATAAGTTAGGAAGAATTCCCTCCTTCTTGATGTTAAGCAATCATTTCTGTAGGATATGTACCAGTTCTTCTTTGTAGGTTTGGTAAAATTCAGCTGAAAAATCTATCTGTCCAGGGCTTTTTTTTCCTTGAGAGATTTTTTATTAATGCTTAAATTTCTCTGCTCATTATCGTTATTGGTCTGTTCTGGGTTTCTATTTCTTCCTGATTCAGTCTTTGGAGGTTGTGTGCTTCCAAGAATTTATCCATTTCCTCTAGGTTTTCTAGTTTGTTTTTGTAGAGGTTTTATGGTAGTCACAGATAATATTTTGTATTTTTGTGGTATAAGTTGTAGTGTCTCCTTTTTCATTTCTGATTGAGGTTATTTAAGTCCTTTCTCTTCTAATCTGGCAAGTGGTCTATTGTTTATCTTTTTTTTTTTTTTTTTTTTTTTTTTTTTTTTTTGAGACAGAGTCTCGCTTTGTTGCCCAGGCTAGAGTGAGTGCCGGGGCGTCAGCCTAGCTCACAGCAACCTCAAACTCCTGGGCTCGAGTGATCCTTCTGCCTCAGCCTCCCGGGTAGCTGGGACTACAGGCATGCGCCACCATGCCCGGCTAATTTTTTATATATATATTGGTTGGCCAATTAATTTCTTTGTATTTATAGTAGAGACGGGGTCTCGCTCTTGCTCAGGCTGGTTTCGAACTCCTGACCTTGAGCAATCCGCCCGCCTCGGCCTCCCAAGAGCTAGGATTACAGGCGTGAGCCACAGTGCCCGGCCTATTGTTTATCTTTTGAAAGAACCAATTTATTTTTCATTAATCCTGTGTATTTTGGGTGGGGGGTTATTTCATTTAGTTCTGCTTTGACCTTGCTGTTCCTTTTATTCTGCTGGCTTTGGATTTGGTTTGTTCTTTTTGTAGTTCCTTGAGATGTGACATTAGGTTGTTAATTTTGATCTTTCTGCCTTTTTGATGTAAGCATTTAGTGCTATGCATTTTATCCTTAGAGCTGCTTTTATTGTATCCCATAGATTTTTTTTTTTAACATTTTTTTCTTATTTTTTTTCTTTCTTTTTTTTTAGCACAGACATTATTGGGGTATATCCCATAGATTTTAAGAGCTTGTGTTCCCTTTGTCATTCAGTTTGAAGAATTTTTTTATTTATCTCTTAATTTCATCATTAACCACAGGATCATTTGACATCAGGTAGTTTAATTTCCATGACTTTGTGTAGATATGAGTATTTCTTTTACAATTGATCTCTAGTTTTATTCCACTGTGGTCTGAGAAGATACATGGTATGATTTTGATTTTTTTTTAATTTGCTGAGACTTGTTTTGTGGTCTAAGATATGATCACTCTTGTAACAAGTCCCACATTCTGATGAGAAAAATGTATATTCAGTAGTTTTGGGGTAGAATATTCTGTAAATATCTGTTAGGTCCATTTGATTTACAGTCTGGTTTAAGACCAATGTTTATTTATTCCTTTTCTGCTTAATAATCTGTCCAGTTCTGTCAGTGGAGTGTTGAAGTCCCTGACTATTAAGATTCTACTGTTTATTTCTTTGCTTAGATCTAAAAGAATTCACTTTGTGAAACTGGGAGCTACCATGTTAGGTGCATATATATTTAGGATTGTTATGTCATCTTGTTGAATAGCTCCCTTTACCATTATATAATGATCATACTTGTCTCTTTTTTTACCATTGTTAATTTAAAGTCTATTTTATCTGGTATGAGAATTGCCATACCCGTTTGCTTTTTCTTTCCATTTGCATGGAATATTTTTTTCTATCTCATTATTTTGAGTCTATGTGAGTCCCTGTGGTTTAGATGTGTTTCTTGGAGATAGCAAATAGTTGGGTTGTGTTTTTTGCTTTTTCATCCATTTAGCCAGTCTATGTCTTTTAAGTGGGGCAATCAGACCATTAACCTTGGGTGTTAGTATTGATATGTGGAATGTTGTTCAGTTCAGTATATTGGATGAAATCTTATTGCTTTGTGTCCCTTCTTGTGCTATTATTTTATAAGATCTGTGAGCTGTAAGTTTTGAATGTTTTTACACTCTTTTGTATCTGTTGTGTTGTCACATGTATAATGTTATCTTGAGCATTTCCTGTAGGGCAAATCTGGTAGTGACAAATTCCCTTAGTGTTTGCTTGCCTGAGAAAGACTTTCTATCACCTTCATTTATGAAACTGAGTTTAGCAGGATACAGAATTCTTGGCTCGCAGTTATTCTGTTAAAGAGACTAAATATAGGGCCCCGTTCTTTTCTGGCTTGCAAGGTTTCTCTTGAGAAGTCTGTTGTTAGTCTGATGGGTTTGCCTTTCTAAGTTATTTGATGTTTACTCCTCATGGCTAATAGGAGTTCCTCTTAAATGTTGACTTTGATCAGTTTGATGATGGTATGCCTTCATGATGCCCTATTTGCAATGAGTCTCCCAGGTGTTCTTTGAGCTTCTTGTATCTGGATGTCTAAATCTCTAGCAAGATCAGGGAAGTTTTCCTCAATTATTCCCACAAATAGGTTTTCCAGGTCTTTTGCTTTTTCTTCTTCATTCTCTCACAGATGCTTATGATCTTTATATTTGCCATTTTACATAATCTCATATTTCTTGTAGACTTTGTTCATTCCTCTTGATTCTTTGTTCTTTATTTTTTGATTGACTGGATTAATTCAAAATAATTGTCTTCAAGCTCTGAAATTCTTTTTTCTGCTTGGTCTAGTCTTTTCTTAAAACTTTCCACTGTGTTTTGTATTTCTTTAAATGAGTTTTTATGTCCAGAAGTTCAAATTGGTTTGTTTTTTAATATGTCTGTCTCTTTAGTAATTTTTTTATTCATTTCCTGAATTGTTTTTCTGGTTTCTTTGAGTAGGTTTCCATTTTCTCTTGGATTTCATTGAGCTTCCTTACAATCCATATTTGGAATTCTTTATCTGTCATTTCAATATTTTCATTTTGGTTGGGATCCATTGCTAAAGAGATGGTGTGGTACTCTGGAAGTGTTCTTTGACTCTGATTTTTCATTCTTCCAAAGATCTTGCACTGATTTCTTCTCATCTGGGGAAGCTGTTGCTTCTTGTTTTTGAATTTTCTTTTGTTTAGAATGGGCTTTTTCCCCCTTCACTCTTAAGGGTGTGTCTGTAGCATATGTTAGATAAGGACTTTTGGCTTTCCTTGTGGATACTTTGATAGGGATCTAGGTTCTGGATGGATACTTTGGTTACAGATATTCTTAGTGTGGTGTTTATCTCAGTTGGTAGTTATTACAGTAGACTGTAGCAGTGGTTTACTATGTGCAAGGGCAAATTCCCTATCTCTTGTTGATAAGGGAAGATGATGGTCTTTGAAATCCTTTCTCCTTCCCAGCCCTGTAGTTTTCTTAAAAGTGTGAATTATATTGTAATTCCCAGTTTAATCTCTGAGACAGTAGGTGGTGCTTATAAGTAAGAGTCAGCCACACCCTATATGATTAAGTCAGTAAATGCTGTAATGGGCTGTGCAAGTTATCATCCCTGCCAGTAGGTTGCACTTGCTCCTGCCATCTGCAGTACTGTTTTTTGGTGCCTGCGGCTGGCTCTAATCCTTTAGGAGAAACACTCAAATGCCCTAGGTGTGGACTTGACCATGGAGCTCCCAGAAGACTCCTTATTCTCCACCACAGCAGAGGTGGGTGGAAAAGTGAGGCTGGGCAGGATTGGGTCAAATTAGCCTGCCTTTAGGCTCCATAAAGGTAGGCACAAGAGCTGTCTCAGGATTGCTCAAGAGTTAGCTCCCAGACTGCTAGGGAAAGCCACCAGGGACGACTGGAGAAGCTCCACCAAGCTAGAAAGTCTACTCATGGGAGAGGGGCTGTCTGGGATTCACAGACTGGCCATAGGGAGTGAGTTTTTCTTTTCTTCCTCCTCCCCTGCCCTGATATCTCCTCCTAGCATCTGGCTACAACCAGAAGCCCAAACTAGCTGAGCTCACCAGCAATGATGCTGCAGGCTGGCAGCTCCCCGTCCAGCATCCTGCCCCAGACAGAAAGCACAGCTTTCCTGTGGGGGAAGGGATGCTCCACAAGTATACTGCAGCCCAGATCCACACTGCACTCTCTTTTCAGTTCTGCCACCATGGGCTCCCTTGCCTCCCAAGATTAGATCACAGATCTCCTCTCCATGTCCCCAAGAAACATAATCAAATTCTGAGGGTATAGAATCCAGCCAGCAGACCTGTTTCCCTGTCCCTCAAGTTTAAACTCTGACTTTGCCAGGAAGAAGGGTGCTAGTTCTGAGTTGCCCTTGGGGTACTCAAGCAGGTTTGATGTCCCTCTGCTTCAGGGTATGACTCACTCTGCTGGAACAGCCATATGAGCAGCACTAGGAAGGGCTGTCAGGCAGAAAACTCACAGTATGAGCACCCCTTTTTCCACTGCAGACCTTTAAGAGGAAAAGTGTGAGCCCCACTTTCTGTGGGAGCCTTGATGTAGTGGACACACCAACAAAAGGGAAACAGTTGCTCCTGAAAGCTGCAGCTCAATTGTCCCTTGGAACACCTGTGTCACTTGGTAGGAGTGGGCAGGGGAGAGGAGGGGGAGGAAAAGAATCTCGGTGGAGGAGAGCTGACACTCTGATCTTCTTCATCCATTCCCCGAGGGCCCACTGGCCCCCATGGCCACTGCAGTCTGTGTAGGAGTTGGGAAATGTTTGTGTAGGGACCAGTGACACAAAAACTGAAGGGCTGAAGCTTCCAGGGGAGGACAGAGGCACATAATGGGTAAAGAAGTGCCCTCTGTCTTGGCTCAGGTCTGTGGGAAGGGGGAGCAACCCTGAGGAGGCTGGCAGCCTGGTGCTTCATTTTCAAGAAGCTCCCAGTTCACTGGCAGCAGCAGCTTTTGGACTTATAAGGTAGAAAATCTCTCCAGCAGCTCAAAAGCCTGCTCACTACCAGACGTGTGAGGGAAGGAGAAACAAAACCCCACCTACCCTTTCCATGGGACTCCAAGTTTCTCAGAGGTTGATATCCACCAAAATCTTGCTCCTTCTTGTTTTGCTCTGTAACTTCTTCCCATGCAGGAGTACTTTTTGTCAGAGGGCTCTCCAGGCCCTTTCCACATCGGAATTATTGTCCTCCTTCCAATTTGTAGGTCAAGGAATGAGTTAAAAGAGATAAAAATCAGGAGCTACTTATAGTTTATTTTAAGGAAAAGAATAAATTATGGGGATCTTTGGAAAAGTCACACAATTCCTGATGACACCATCCTCAGGAACTGTGCTGAGAAGGCCAGGTGCAAATGGAGCCACTTGATTGAAGTGTTCCCTGGTACAAGTGAAGCTCTATCTGGAGGCATAATCATGGATAGGACTTCTCTCAAGCGCTGTAGATAATGGAATATATTTTGTTTCAATCTACATCTTTTTTTAATCTTTTTTTATTTTTTATATTTTTAAAATTTTTTATATTTAATTATCATGGGTACATAATAATAGTATATATTTATAGGGTACATGTGATGTTTTGATATGGGGTGATAAAGTGGGGATGGATAATGGGTACAAAAATATACATAGCTAGAATGAATTATATTTGATAGCACAACAGAGTGATTATAATCAACAAGTTAGGGGGTACTTTACAATAACCAAAAGAGTAGAATTGAAATGTCCCTAACACAAATAAATGATAAATGCCTGAGGTGATGGATACCCCAATTATCCTGATTTGATTAATTTACAATATACTTTTGGCCCTAATTTACCAGACACATTTCCAGAATTTTTATAGTTCTCAGGATGTATTTAACTTTTTCAATATTCGTCACTAGTGGAGAAAGTATCTATAAGATTCAAATTTATTAACTCCTTAACGCCTAAAATTTCACAAAAGCAGCTTCCAAATCTAGGAATCATTTCTATAGAAGAGTAAATATTTGAGAAAGTTAGCAGTCAATATGTCATAAGTAAATTAATTTCCATAAAAAGCAAGATACATATTTTGAAAGAAATTGGAACATTTCAGTGGCTATTTTTCCAAAGTTTGATTAAAAATTCAAAACATCTTGTGATGGTTAACTTTATGTGTCAACTTGACTAGTCACAGGGTGCCCAGATATTTAGTAAAATGTTTGTCTGGGTGTTCCTGTGAGGGTCTTTTTGGTTGAGATTAGCATTTAAATTGCTAAGACTGAGCAAAGTAGATTGCCCTCCCCAAGGTTAGTGGACCTTATCCAAACAATTAAAGGCTTCAACAGTACAAAAAGGTTAACCTTCCCCTAAATAAGAAAGAATCCCTCCTGTCTGCCTACTTTGAACTGGAACACTAGTTTTTTTCTTACTTAGACTCAAATTGAAACAGAGGTTGTTCCTGGGTCTTGAGTTCATAGGCCTTCAAACTAGAACTCATCAGCTCTCCTGGGTCTCCAGCTCACTGACTCACCCTGAAGATTTTGGGACTCATCAGCCCCCATAATCATTTGAGCCAATTCCTTATTACACACACACCCCCCTACCTTACTGGGGATACATATATAGAGAGAGATATAGATGTATACACACACGCACACACATATATGCAATACCTTCTGTTTCTCTGGTAAACTTTGACTATTACACATCTGTTAATTTGTGTTTAACAATTCAATTTGCATAGCTCCTACAGGATAGCTTTTTAGTTGTAATATTTGTTATTCTTGAATATTCTTTTTACTTGAGGAAGATGGGCCTCTTTTTCTAATTTGCACACAGGCACCAAAAGGGTCGTGGCAGCCTTGGAGGTAGTATGGCACACAGAAGACAGCACTGCAAAGGGGGTAACAACAGGCACTTAAGCCTAAATTTAGTATCTGCCTCCACACCCCTCAGTTGAGTGGGCTTATGCTCATGCCCTTCCCCTGTGCTTAGGTTCCTCATATGCAATATGAGGCTGACATAGTTTAAGTAATTACAGCATAAAAAGCACCTAGAACAGTGCCTGACAAGTAGCTATGAATATTAGCTATTGCTATTATTATCTTCAACATATTTTAAAGTGAATATGATAGTTCTTAAATTCTATTAACCATGAAACACACAGTATCTTTTACTATAATATTATTAGAGTCTTCCCGTGCTAGAAAACTGAAGAGAAATGAGAGAGGAAAAATAAGCTTCTCATTGAACTTTTCATGTGATCATGCATGTCACTGACCCCAATTTTGAAAGGGTGGGTTTTTTCATACATCTCAGAGTTAGAAATACATTATGTGCACTCTAACCTTTCTTCTTAGTACCAATCTTGCCTCTGTTTTTAGAAAAATCTAGTTTGTGCATAATTATTTTATTCATTAAAATGTTAAGCACTTAAGATACACTGGTGCATAATATGTGATTCCTAACCTTAAAAAATCTCCCATTAACAGAGGTAATTATTAGTGTGGATAATAATAGCACAGTAGCTATATCATCAGTTGGTTTTGCTAACCACCCACTGCAGGCTTTAAATTTCAGAAACAAAGTGATCAAATAGAAAAAGACTCTAAGAACTAGAGGTAGCTCCATGAAAAATCCCAAGGATAGAACCAGCTAACTTAATTCTTTCATCTTTGTCCTATCATTGGCCTTTCTCTGGTGTCTCAAGTTGTTGAAATATTTTCAGAAAGAAATCTCCAATTATATTAGAAAATGGTATTCTGATTTCATATTAGGTCTGGAGGGACTGACAAAGATATTGAGAATTTTTATCTAGTGGAAAAGTTACTGTACTAAATCTATTATCATTTTAAAGCAACATGTACTATTTTCCCACTGAATGAGACTGCACATCCCTGCAGCTGCACTCCAAATCACAATGTCCATGTCATTATTACCTTGCCAGGGTGAAAACCTTAGCTAATGAGCTGTCTTCCCACCCCCGACAGAGTGGCCCTAAGAGTTTAAGAAGAAGATTCTCAGCCTTCATCTGCCTGGACTATTTAAAGGAAGCAGCTACTGGGCTATTGTGGTTACCATAACTACTGAGTAACCACCTAGGGATACAGACATGGCTTCCTTCAGGGGAGACAACCCCTGGGAATAAGGGCAGACACCTCCTAACACCCAGACCCCACACAACTCTGATATAGTTCCAGCAAAGCATCCTATGTATCCATGACCACCCATAGCCACAGCTGCCATTTGCCCCAGTGGCTTCAGTCAGGCTGCTCCGGAAGTCCCTTGGCACACACACAAAGTCCCTTGGCGAGCACCCAAATCCACTTCAGGGACAGTGATTGACATTCTTTGTCTGACTAAGTTGCAGAAGATTTTGGATTTTACTTTTTTTCAGCAGTTAAAATAATAATATTCTGACTGCTTCATTGATTATACTCCCAACAGTGATCTAACTTAATTTGTTCCACCACTATGCTTTTATTTCATTCTCCTCACTCACCAATTATTTTTCTTTATTTCTCTTAGCTCATCTTTCAGAGCAGCAGAAATGTCAGAGGCAAAAGAAGCTGACTTGGAGATGGGATAGTGGCTATAGATAAGCAATGATGAACAAGAAATATGTTCTGTGTGTATTATGGACCTAATGTTTGTGTCCCCCCACCAAAATTTATATGTTGAAGCCCTAACCCCCAATGTGATGGTATTTGGAGATGGGGCCTTTAGGAGACAATTAGGGTTAGATAAGTTTATGAAGGTGGGACCCTCATGATAGGATTAGTGTTCTTCTAAGAAAAGGCACCATAGAGATCCCTTGCTTGCTCTTACATCTCTCTTTCTCTCTCCCTAAGCCCAACATATGCACCAAGGAAAGGCCCTGCGAGCACACAGCAAGAAGGCTGCCATCTGCAATCTAGGAAGAAAGCTCTGAGAACCAAATCTGCCAGCACCTTGATCTTGGACTTCCCAGCCTTTAGAAATGCGAGAAGTAAATATCTATTGTTTAAGGCATTCAGTTTATGGTATTTTGTTATGGCAGTCCAAACTGACTAATACAGCATGGAATAGACCTGATACTATTGATCTGAATATCATTATAAATCTTAAATATTCAGGCTTCTCTATTAGCATTAGAGCATGTCAGAAATTATTTTATTTGCTCATTTATTTATATTAAAAGCCTTACAAAATTATGAAATCTAAACTATACTTAGAAATGCTTATAATTCTTTCATTAAAAGACTATATTACATCAAAACAGAATTCTCTTAGAAATGTTAAGCTGTGCAGTCATCATAAATTTAAGTATAAGCAATGTTTCAATATGCACTAGGAGACTAACCATCCAATGCACCAAAAGTTCAAATGTAAAATCAATTTAACTGAAACAAATTATTTTCAGTCATTCAACAAAATTAATGAAATTCTTTCTAGATAGTCATGGTGCCAGGTGCTATCTGTGCAAGGTGAGGAAGGAGAACAGTAAGAAATCAAGTAATGAGTAAGACATGGGCTTCACCCTTCAGGGGCTTGATCACAAGGGGCTTGATCTCTGACATCCAAAAACCTGTAATACCCACCTGAATAAACCTCTGAAATAATTAATTTGTCTGCATCTATTATAGACATATTAATTATTCACTCCACTTTTCAAATGGTCATTCATATGCTATTTATTATGACTTCAATCCACACTGTGAAATATATGTTCTGATTCTCAAAGTGAGCATTTATCCAAGTATGAATATAGGAATCAACTTGATTTTCAGAGTTAATACAGCCTAGTAACACATCAATGCAAAAGAGAGAAAAAAATAGGCTAAGCCCAAAAGTTATTCACTTAGATACAAAAACAGACTATTCAAAGGCTTACAGGCTGCACTCAAGTCTCTCAGTTGGAGATAATGAGACACCATCTGCTTGTCACTCATTTGCAGAGTTTTATGTAGCCAAAGAAGAGTGATCAAATATCCATCTGAGCCAGTTGCACCATCTATTTTTCTATACTACATAATACAAATGTATATATTTTTTAGAAACTAAATGGAATTATTTTTATTAAAAGAAATAGACCTTTTGTATATATTTAATCTCTTAATAACATCTTATGGTAGGGAAAATGTATTTTCTCCTTCAAAGAATATTTGAGTTGAGAGCTTATCCACACCTGTTTCATATTTGTCTAAAAAAAAAAAAGTAAACTTCAGTGTCACCTCCACCCATGCCTAAAGAGAATTAAATGAAATTTCAACAGCAGCAGCAAAATGGGTTAGGATTGAGAGAAATGCTTTCCCTATTAGAAAAGAAGAACTTATTTTTATGGGATCAAAAATGGAATTTGGAGACATAATATTAGTCACAGATTATCTCCCATTGTGAAATAACTTCTTGTTTAGATTTGTCATGCCCTAAAATTATATGGGGAATATTACATCCAAAAAATTATAATAATAATAAAGACTGTTCAGAGAGTGACTGATTTCAGAACAATTCAAAACTAAAGTGTGTGATATAAACTTTTATTTACTAATAAAAAGCAGGAAGTAGGGTTGTAAATGGCTTTACTCCTCTAGAAGGATTTCCTCATATGTAAAACGGTGTTCAGTTTTTCTTCCTATGTATTTTGGTGTCCTGTAGTAACTCTAGGATACTATTTGGCTAATGCAGCTTGTTCTCACATAGGATAACATCAAAAAAACATGTAATTGGCAAGTGTAAAGTTCACATACTATTAATGAAAAGGAAAAACTGAGAAACACAGATAAGAGGTTTGTAAATAAACCAAATAAATATCATTACTTAAATATTATTGATGATAGTATAAAATACTATTCTTTTTCTTAGAGGCAGAAATGTGCATTTTGGAAGAAATCATCAGTGGGTCCTCGGGAAGATGAGAAGAATGAATTACAGGGGGTGAGCACAGCTTTAGATAGAAGGAGAAGTCAATCATACCAAGAGGAAGAAGCAGATCGGATAGGCCCCTGTCCACTGCAACGTCTCACTCTTCTCTACAAGTACACCCTTTAGTCAGTTTCCACAGTTCAACTTGAATCACCTCCACATTGAAACCTCTCGGGATGTCCCCAATGAGATTCACCTGCTCCTCTTCATATAATCTTATTTAACAATGGGAACTTCAAGAGAGCTCGTCCTCTCTAAATATCAGAATCTGGAAAAATTTCTAATATGTAAGTACTCAGTAACTGATTTTTGAAATTAATCAATGAATCTCTTAAAGAGTTGCTTTGATATTTCTAGATTGTTCCTCCTCAACATTTCCACCAGATGGTTTCAGGAGCAAAAGACAGGAAAGGAGGGAGGAAAGGGGAAAAGAGCCACCCAGGGATAACTTAGATTGAGAACTCCCTGAGCAGGAACTCAGATTTCCTGAATAGTCATCACAGAGCCTAGCACAATGTCTCGTGTTCAGAAACACTAGACAGGTATATGTAAGTTTGAGTTATATTAGCCCTGCTTAGACAAAGGATAATTTTGTATCCTGTTTGCTATGGTTCTGCAAGCAGAGTCCTAATATTGTTGGAGTTGTTGAGATCAACCATAATCTTATGCTTTCAGAACTTTCTTCTTTATTCTATACCTTCAGGCCCTGACTCTGGTTATTCCTTTCTCTGGACTACCCTTTTACCTTGTATATATACTATATCATCTCACTGGTCATGCCACCTTCCAAGTCTATGTGCCATGGCATTTATTTTTGTGCCAGTACCAGCAAAATGTCTAGCTAGCCAAAGTGGCCATTCAATAGTAGTTTGTTGATCACAACCTCACCAGGACCTACAATCCATTGATCTTCCAGCTTTCTCTGTCCCTTAGTCCTTTCGTATCCTTACTTTCTAACTTATCCAGCTTAGTATCCAAGGTTCAGTGTTATAATCACTCTGATGTATACACTTTCAGCTCTCCTGGTCTTCCATCATTTTGTTGTACCTGTTTGGCAAACTCTAGCCCTGCTTAGATCTAATTTTCCATATATTACTCACCTGTACCTAAGCAAGTCAATGTATAAGAAGATAAACTGTATAAAATGTTCAAAATGTTGGTCTCATGTTAAACTAATAACTGATAGCCTCAAATGAGTTCATAGTTTCACCCAAGAAACCTACTGCATATCCTCAGAATGTTCACTCTCTAGCCCTTACAGATGATTATATATCATTTCCCTTCTTTTTAAATCTCTATCAGTTCCTCTGCCTTTCTAACTTTTATCAGATAACTTTGGATCCTCCTGAGAAAACAGAATCAATCAAAAAAGAACTTTTACAGAATTCCACCACACCTACCCAACCATTGCTTCTAGCCCTGCCTTCCCTTCTGGTATCTTTATGGATGGACTGTCCCCACTCCTATCAAATCTAGCCCTCCCCTTGTGTGTGTGATCCCTTTCCTCTTACCTACTCAAGGACATTTCTCTAAGAATTCTCTCCTCTCACCCCTGCTCTATCAATTATTTCCACTATATCATTTCCATATGTAGCCAAACATGCTAATCACTTTTTTATGTTAAATAGGTACTCTCTCCCTCCCTCCACCACTTACACCACTTCCTCACCCAGCTACATTCCATTGCTTTTATACACAAAAGAGCAGAAAAAATCCTTCAAAACAGTTGCCTATTTGCCTATCACAGTTGCCTATTACTGTTTCCAATTTGTTTCCCCCATTCTCTCTTTAACTCATTCCAAATCATACTTTTTACATTTTTATTTTCATCACTTTTTCATCCATGACTTCCATCTTGCTAAATTCAATCAGCTATTTTCAGTTCTCATCTTACCTGAACTATCAGAAGAGTTTGACACCATTGAAGATTCCCTCCCCTGAGTAACATTCTTTCACTTGGCTCCATGACCCACACACCTGGCTTTCCCCCTACATGGACACTTCTTCTCAATCTCCTTTGCTGCTTCTTCCTAATCTTCCTATTAAATAATCAGATGCTATGGAGTTCTTTTTTCTATCTTCATGCACCCTGTTAATAATCTCCTCCAGGCTCATGGCTTTAAATGCCATACTCAGAAGCAATGACCCCAAATTTATATCTGCAGCCATAACTGAAGTCCACAGTCACATGCTCTGCCCCCAGATCAACATCTCCAGTGGGTATCTAATAGGATCTCAAATGTAGCCTGTCCAAAGGCAAATTCCAGGCTTCTCCAAAAATCTGTTTTCAAAAGTATTCCATCTCATAAATGCAACTATAACCTTCCATTTCCTAATAATAAAAGTCTTAGAGTCATCCTTGACTCCTCACATCCAAATAAACCATGTCAATTCTACCATTAAAATCTCTCTTGCTCTTTTTCTCTTTCTCAATAGATAGATACATATCTACAAATATGTGACATATAAACACTTATCACCACTATTTCCACTGCCACCATCTTGTCAAGCTACCACCACCATTTACCTGGATTACTGCAATAGCTTTAACTAGTCTCACAGTTTCCACTTTTCCCCTTTCAGCCATTCTTAACACAACAGCCAAGTGATACTTTTAAAACATAAATTCAGATCATGTGACATGATGTTGTCAAAACCCTCTTGTCAAAACCCTCCTATGGCTTCCCACTTGAGAGTTATAATGGCCTGTAAGGTTCTATACCACCTGGCTCCCATTACTTCTCTGACCTCACATGTTACTATTCTCTCTTTGCTCATTCCATTCCAGTTTACTACCCTCTTTCTGCCCTTTGAAGTTATCAGACCCATGCCTGCCTCAGCATCCCTTGCACTTGCTGTTCCCTCTTTCTGGAATGCTCTTCTCTCACATATCCACATGGCTCACTTCCTCACCTTCCGCAGGTCTTGGCTCAAATATTGCCCTAGTGAGCTCTTCCTTGCCTACCAGTTTTAAACAACAACCCCTTCTCCTCACCTTCTCAGTACTCCATATCATCATCTGTCATACATTGGGTTCCCCAGGAATAGGGTTGCCAGATAAAATACAGGATACTCAGTTATATTTGAACTTCAATTTATTTACAGGATGCAAGACCTCACCTGCCATGCAGAAAGGCCTTTGCCTTCCAGTTTGATATAAAAATGAACAAATTTAATTCTAATGGATTGTCTGGGAATTCAATTCTCTGTAGCCCCAACATAAAGAACAAGAGAGAAAAATCCAAATGCTATAAATTCTTATTTAATCCAGTTCTAAATCCATTGTGTGGCCTGGTATTAAACCACCTCATTCATGTTAAATACCTTGACTTTGTAAAGAGGGGTCTCAATATAAAGCATTCCCAGAGCTTTATAAGAGACTCTTTATAATTCCAATTCCATTACCCCAAAATTGTTAATTCTGTCCTGTTGATGTCCCTGGCTAGACTGTGGGCTTTTGAGAGCAGAGGCTGTGTATGATTATTCTTTATATATCCCTAATTCCTGACACCGTACCCAGCACATAGCAAATATTCAATAAATGTTTATTAGAATAGAATATGTTTATGACTAATTTGTGTGATATTTTATATGGTTATTTTAATCAATCTTGTCTTTTAAATGCAACAAATAGGCAATTTCTATAGAAAGCAACATTTACACATGGCAAGGTTCATGGGGCAGCTGCCAGATTCCTACTAATACACCTTGGATTTATGTTGTGTCCCACTTTTCTAAAGTATTTTAAGTGCTTTTTTATATTACCTTATTTGTCATGTTTTTTTTATTTTTAAGTGACATACAAATAAATTGTTTTTTAAAAAATTAACATACAGAGTACCAAACTTACCATATTTCTGTTTCAATTATATTCTTTCAAAATTACTTAAAGAAAATTTGAATGCCAATCAATATAAAAATACTAAATATCAGGTATAAATCAATAGTTTTAAAAACTGTACAAGGGACATTAATCTGCTGTATTTATGAGGTGGAAACAAAGCATACTCAAGGATGTATGAATCTCTATCCTAAGAGACTGAAATACAGAGGGCAGAGGGGAATGAAGGACCATACTTAGCCCTTCTAAGAGGCTAAAAAGTGCTAGAGGCTGACTGAGCAACTGTAGGAGACAGAATTCCTTCCCCTACCATGATTCGCGTGTTTTGAAAGGTTGTGATAGATGCTCTCACAGTGGAAGGGACATCTATGGTATAAATATATGTGATCCAAGGTCACAGTCAGTTTAGAGCTGGATTCAACTGAGACGTCATCACAGGAGAATAATGCTGTTGAAAACATAATGGGACTTTCCAATGTATATGAAGTTTTATAAATTGTAAAATATAAATCACCATATAATCTATTCTAGATAGTCTAATGTAAAATCTCCATCAAAGTAGAAAAAGGAAAAAAACAAAAAAACGTACCACTGCAGACTCGTGTGTTCTTTGTCCCTCTCCCACTAAATGTTTATGCTTGTGGTTTTACTACCCAAGAATCTTGTATTATGTAGGTCCTTTGAGAAAAGGCAAAATGGTACAGCAAGGGGAGAAAGTGTCCATGCAGCCTCAGCCATGGGAGCAATTATGTGTATGAGGCTAAACCTGCTCTGCCAGCCGTGCTCCTGGGGAGAGGGTGAGCCTCGTGTTCTCCCCTCTAAGCCAGGTCGGACCGCTAAGCCCACCCACGTGGGATAAAGTTTCCTCACAGAAGACTTCAGATTCTCTTGGACTTCTTTAAATGGCACGAAATGGGACCAACAGGAACCATATCACAGCATTCTGCCAAATAAGCAGCCCAGCAGCCCCAGTTCAACCCTGGCCAGCCAGGCAAGGGAACCTCCACTGTTGAGCAGACTCCATGGGCAGCCTCAGCCTGTGCAAGTGACCCAGACCCTGGGCACATCTCAGTTCTGGTCTCATAATGGGCTTTCTCCCAGCTGCAATGGCTTGCCTGGCACTTACAATAATTGTTTAAAATCAAACCTTAAGGCTGGGCACAGTGGCTCACGCCTGTAACCCTAGCGCTCTGGGAGGCCAAAGCAGCAGGATCACTTGACCTCAGGAGTTTGGGACTAGCCTGACCAAGAGCAAGACCTCGTCTCTACAAAACACAGAAGACTTAGTCAGGCATGGTGGCACATGCCAGTAGTGCCAGCTACCCAGGAGGCTGAGGCAAGAGGATCACTTGAGGAGTTTGAGGTAACTATGAGCTATGATGATGCCATTGTACTCCAGCCAGCGTGACAGAGCAAGACTGACTCAAAAAAATTCAAGCCTTAAATTCAAGAATATTTAGGGAAAAATTAGACACTGAAATACAACAACCAGATAACCAGAAAACCTCACCAAGTTTTGTGAAAGAAGTATGGTTTTAAAAGAAAGAGGCTTAGGCCGGGCGCTGTGGCTCACGCCTGTAATCCTAGCTCTTGGGAGGCCGAGGCGGGCGGATTGCTCAAGGTCAGGAGTTCAAAACCAGCCTGAGCAAGAGCGAAACCCCGTCTCTACTATAAATAGAAAGAAATTAATTGGCCAACTGATATATATATAAAAAAAATTAGCCGGGCATGGTGGCGCATGCCTGTAGTCCCAGCTACTCGGGAGGCTGAGGCAGGAGGATCGCTTGAGCCCAGGAGTTTGAGGTTGCTGTGAGCTAGGCTGACGCCACGGCACTCACTCTAGCCTGGACAACAAAGTGAGACTCTGTCTCAAAAAAAAAAAAAAAGAAAAAGAAAGAGGCTTAAATTATGTTTTAAATCTAAAAACATTTGCTTAGTGTTTTGAGAATTTTTACAAATAAATCTTCTAAAAATGATTCTTTAAAAAATAAATAACCATGTATATTGGTGAATGAACTCATTCTTGTACATTGAAGATCCTAGTATTGACACCAGCAGAATTTTTTAGTGGAAAGAAAATGGAATAAATAGTACAAGTATAATTATGATGCCTGAGCTGATGGACTCAAATATTGTCTTATGGCTTTGCTTTAAAATAAAAATTTTAGAATGACATACTTAAACTTTGGTTAATTAATAGCAATTGCTTGATCAATATTATGACATTCTTTCTTTTCAAATCACCAACACCAGATAGATAAGTTTATTTTAAGTTAGATTCTTAATCTTAAATTTTCTTTCTTATAAAAACGAAACTATTAACCACAAATATTTCCTGAGTATGATGCGCACATCACAGAAATGGACACTGTATATAATACAAAGATGCAAGTCTTCCTCTCTAAGATGTTACAATCTTGATGGGGAGATTATTCATACACAAGAATGACAGGTAAAAATATATAGAGTGACAGTCCATGGAGTAGCCCAGATAAGAAGGGATTTTAGAGAACCAAAAGTAAAAAGAATACTCATTTTTAGAAGTCAGAAGAAAAACCTCATGCAGGAATGAACTTAGAGTTGTACAAGGGGAAACCATGAAGGGTTCAATGCAAGGAACATGTGCTTTCTGGAATGTAAAGGTGACGCTGGAAAGAAGAGAGGCTGATAACCATCCTCTCCCCCAACAGCTTTTAAATTGCTCATATGTATTGTATCTGTGACTCCAGAATGCACTGACTTTGATTAATCACATTTTACTTCAATTTCTCATATAAAGACTTTCCATTCTGATCTCACCTTCTTAGATATTCTGTACAGCCTCTCTCTTTGCTGACATCCACAGTTCTGTAATTCCTATGGCTGGAACTAATCATTCTCAAGAGTACCCTAACTCTGCAGGATCCTATAATCGTATGCTCCTCATGCAGAGTCCTCTGGATGATATTTTGGTTCGCATCTTTTTGATCTTTTATGGCTTATTTCACTATCAGATCCATACTGAGCAAGCTCCATTGTGTCTCTATTAAATATACAAAGGAAATGACAGAAGTCTAGAGATAATACCAAAATATGCAAAGAAAGATGGTTTGCAGACCTTATTTAAAAAAAAAAAAATACAGCGATGTACTAGATGAAGATTCCATTTTAGATATAAAAATCTGAAATCCCCAGGCTCTCCTTATGGGTTCCAGAAATGATCCTCTACCCAAATTTACACAATTGAAAACTGCAGTCCACCCTTTGCAACACTTTGCTAGACAGAACTCTGAAATACAGGGCATGTGTCCTTCATGACTCCTGTGTTCGCATTAATCTCCCTATTCGCCTTCACTTTGCCTTTGCCCTTTAAGGACTGAACAGCTTTTTCTTTAGGAGCTAACGTTCATTCCCTCTCACACACATGCGCTCGCTCTCACTCTCTCTCTCTCTCTCTCTCTTTCTCTCTCTCTCTCCCTCCACCCCCCCACCCTTTGCTTGTCATAGAGAAAATAAATTCTAAATATTATTTCATAATAAGATCTTAGGGACTCAACATGCTGCCCCTCAAGGAATATTTCTATTTTTAAAAATAACCACAGCAAGAGGGCAATGCTTTGCCCAAGAGAATGAATTGCCATAAATTGAATTGAAGTCATATCAGAAGAAAGGTGTATTTTTTTTTTAATGAGAGAGTTGTCTGAGGAATTTTTTATGATCATAAAGTGGGAAATATCTTTTCAACACTCCACTCATTTTACCTGAAGCAGTTAGTTGGCATTTCTCTTCTAACAACTGGTTGGCAGTAGTAATAAAGATAATCACAGCTAACGTTCAGATGTTTACTGCTGTTATTAGCTAACATTTAGTGCACACTGGTCTAAGCATTTTATATGTATTGTCAATTAATTCCTATTATTATTTCTGTTTTAAAGATGAAGATGTTGAGGCACAAGGAGGTTAAGAATGCACCCAAAGAGATGTAATTCAAATCCAGGAAGTGTAAACAACTAGATCACTACTGCTTGGAATTAGTGGCCATGGACCCACCGGGAAGAGTAACCACCCACGTGCACATAGAGCATGCAGGGCTAGGTCTTTTCCTAATGGTGACGGTGACCTGGCGAGCCATCAGAGGTGTCCCGCTCTTCCCTTCAACTCTTGTCCCACATTGGGTGCAGGGTCTGTTTTTCCAGCTCCTCATCACCCGACACCAATGCATTTTATTCCTTTTTCCTCCCACCTTCCTTTCTTTCTCCCCTGCACCATCACTGCCCTTCAACAAGAGGAAACAAACTAAGATTCTGACTATGTGCCTTTCCTATAGATTCCAGATTAGAGCTGGTTATTATAATTAATTCTTATTGGTGTTTCTATTGCAACCAACCACTTTAAATTGTCACACTAAAATATATTTGTTTTCTGTTTCATAAACGTTGTTCAAAATGTGATAGCCTATGAAAAGTACAAATGGTGCTTTCAGAAAGCAATTTATTTTGGAGTCAAGTTTCATAGAATTTTAAAGTTAGGAAAGATCACAGGGGTCATCTCACCATAGAGGTGATACAACAGAGGCCCAGGGAGTTCTGGTGACCTGGCTGAGGTTATGCAACTGTTTTGTTCCAGGAATGGAATCCAGATTTTCTGATTTCCTATCCAATTTATTTAGCAAAAATTTAATAGGCATTTTTTTATGTGTCATACACTGAGGATACAAAAGAAACAAAATCTAGTGCCTTTTTTACTCCGTGTTTCTTGATTAGAGTCAAGTAGTAAACATTTTGATGGTGAGGGTATCCTCAGCTGCTAAAAGAAAAAGGATGTCTTCATACAGCAAGAAAGCTCACTGAGAAGAATGATGTTTCTCTTTCCTTTAAGATAAAGTGAACCTAGATTGTAATATGAACTCTCAGAGCCAACAAGGACTTCATGAAATATTTATTCATATATTAATATTATAATCCAAACCTTCTTATTTTACCAGTGAAATAAATAGGAATCATTGAGGCTACCTGGTTTTATGCTCTTTCCACCACACCTGCATCTTCTACCTTCTTCTGGTTGGAGGAAGTAAAACAAGATTTTCAAAAAGAAAGAGTATGATATTTCAAAATGTTATATTTCCCAATCACTGAGACATTTTTACAAATTCCATCTTGGGGAAGAAAGATGAATCCAAGGAGAGGTAGGCATGAGATACTACCTATCTTCCTCCTTGGGTAACAACTTTTCTTATGCAGGCTGAGAAAGAAAAGAAAGAAAAAGGCAGAACCAGTATTAATGAACCACTAGCTGAGCAAATGGGCATGACACTCTCCAGATGGATTTTGCTGACAATTTGAAGAACTTACATAATATTTTGACCTAAAACTGAATGTTGTCTCTGAGCTATGAAAAATCTAAGACAGCTGTGACTCCATGATAAAGACTCAAGATGGAAGCAAGCTTTTGCAGCACCCCTGGTCAATGCTGACACCCAGGCATAATAATACCACAATGGCTATTTTCTTAGAGAACAAAAACCTGTAATGTGGGCAGCTCTCTTTGCCCTTTTTCTAAGCATGCAAGTAGTCATAAATTTTTGACATTGCTTTAAATATAACGTTATCACTGCTTCTTGCTTCTTCCTTAAAACCTTATTTTTCTTTATTATTAGCTGGTATTTGGGACCAAATTTCCATCAGTGTGGAATGTATGCCACTTAAGTAGATTTTCCAGTCCCCTGCCTATCAGATATGCCCCACAGTGGAAACATAACAGTTCCTGAGGGGTTAAAGCCATTCTATAGTCATTTCTCAGGCTTTGTGATATGAAGGGGAGCCTAAACTAAAACATGAATAATGTTTTTTAATATACCAAAGGCTGACTGCCTTAAGTTGTTTTTCTCCCTGCTTAAACCAAAGCACAATAGGAATAAGTGTTATATGCAATTCAAAATCCATTTCAAGCGAAGCACCAACAATAAATTATGAATACTTTAAATAATGAAAATATGCATATGAAATGTTATTTTTATGCCCATAAAATAGTAAATATAGGGTCAAAATAAAAGAAAGAAACTCAGACACCTACTAAACTATGAATACACTAGAAAATAATTCAGTAATCAGGATGGAGAAAGTTACTTGGCATGGAGGTAGCTGTTAGGGTGAGACTACCAAGGACTAGTCTCATATTTATATAGAGAATATGACTGCTTTGTGTGATTATTTTATTCAAAAACATCTACTGAACACTGTGTGCCTGGTATTTTCATATGAGGAGACCACATCTAATATTTATTGAGCACCCACTATGTACCCAGGCATTCTACTTATTGACTTCGATAAATCCTCATAACAATTCTATGAGGCAGATATTAGTTTGAATCATGTGAAATTTCCATTTTTGTGGATCAAAAGGGTAAAATATTGGCAAATTCATAGAGTCTGACTTGAATGGCAATGTTATCATTTTATAGGTGGCTCAGAGAAATTAAATAATGGGTCCAAATACCTGGTAGAATTGGGATTTCAACCTATACTTTTTGTACCCCACTTTATTTTATGTAATTGTAATTAAAATGTAAGGATCTCACAGCCCCTCAAGCTATAAATCTACTACCTTCAGCCCCATCCAAGCCAAAAGACATGAATGGTTTAAGTGCCCTCCCTTCAGGTTAAGGATTTGATTCTATTAAAAGCCTTTCTCTACAAACTTACTGCCTTTCTTTTGCCTTCATTAGAGCTTCATTGTCATTGCATTTTCTGAACAAAAATTTGGAACATCTGATCAGAGAGAAACATGGGCATTTATAAGGACAAGGATATATTTTAATAAAATGATAGCAGTCGATACTATCCTAGGAAATTTTGGAAGAATCATTATCATAAACGTATCATTTGCACACTATAGTGCAATTGTCTATGTGGCTGCCACACTCTACTTGCAGCTCCCTGAGGGCAGGTTCTATGTTTTGCTACTATTTGCAGAATACCTGTAATTTTGTAGAACACAGAATGCTAGAGCACTCCAGTGGTGAGCAGAAGCCATCAGAAGCATCATGGTGGGGGGGATGGGGGACTAAACAGTTGGACCAAGACATTCTCCTTTCTCTCTGAAACTCTACAGGTTGTGAGTATTCATAGGACATCTATTTATCAAGTACTTCTTACACATTAAGTATTTGTTATATGTTGTATCTGGGAGGCTTCTAGGAAAAAGCCAAGACTTACTCGGGCCTTAAAAATAAATCAGGCATATGTAATAGTATAGATACATGGTTCTCAAACACTAGCATGGATCAAAATCGCCCAGAGAGCTAGTTAAAACATAAATTGCCAGGCCTACTCAAGAGCTTCTGATTCATTATATGTAAGTTGGGGCCCAAGAATTTGCATTTTTATCAAATTCACGAATTATGCTCATGCTGCTCATACTTTGAGAACCACTGTATAAACCATTGAAGATTAGAGAAGCAGAATGAGCAATACCACAGAGGATGGACTCAGCCTAAAGAAAAATCTGGCCTATCCATAAATATAGCTGCTAAGCTACCCTGACTTGCTCCTTTGAAGGCCATCTACCTCAGTGCAACCTGTAGCATTCTCACAGCCCAAATGCAACTGCCACCTAGCACAACTTCAGCATCTGGTAGAATCACAGACAGCTGCCAACCACCCAAGTTAGAAGCGTTAAGCAAGTATCCAACAGAAGTTACTTTCTCACCTCCAATTTTCCTACAGTCTGTCTCTGTAGGGTTGCTTATTCAGGCCAACTTATTCTATAGGCCTCTCTGCAAAAAGAATTTTTCTTTAAGTCACTCAAGTGTCTCGTTGCTTTATAAGACCTTTCAAGAACTCTTACATTTGTATTGTAGCTATAAAAGTGAGCACAACGTTTTTCCACAACTATTTAAAATCTTGTTTCCAAAGATCTTTAGAAATCAAATTTTCTACTTGGCCCCCAGCCAATACCAGTCTTTAATCTCCTATGACACTCCTGGTTCCCTGGTGATCTTGACTTCATATGATACAAGGCATTTGTCTTGCAACTCTCACCAACAATCGTCCTTCTCAGCACATCTAGGCCTCATCTTGGGTTGTTGATTAAAAGAAGTGAGAAGTCTGAGGCTTAATCAATACTTTCCAGATTGATTAATAGACCATGACCCACATGTACAGCTGAGCCCAAGGTTTATAAAGCACATCCAATGAGGTAGTACTGCATTTTATCTTCTGTGTCTTAGCAAGTAAATAAAAACAATCAATACAGTGAACAGAGGGGCTAATGAGCAGCCCCCATAATATAGACTCTATTATCTGATTTCATTTAAAAAAAAACCCAAAAACCTTAACCCATCAAAAAAAAAAAAAAAGACTCTACCCCTATGCATATCTCTCCCCCTCCCTCCTCCTCTTCCTCCCTCTCTTTTTCTACTATCTACCTATTACCCACTCTACCAATAATAATTTTAATTTACAGAGCTCAGTTTTAAATTCAGCAATGGCACCAGTAGGACCAGACTAAAAAAGCTGTCATGTGCAAAAAAAAAAAAAAAAAAAAAAAAAACCCCAAACAAACAAATAGAATACCCAGGGCAATAAAATGAAGATGACTAAGGAAACAAAATGACAAAGATTACCTTATGATAGGGAACAAAGAAGGGTTGCCTATATATTTTAAAGGTCATAATAATAAAAATGCCATTATGAACTCATTTAGACTTTTCCCCTTGCAAAGAGACATTAAAAGTTCTATACAAACATGGGAAAGAACCTCAGAAGTCCCTCTTCCTACAGTTGAAAGGCCCTGATGTCTCCAATAAAATTGAAGGACTGTTTGAATTTTTAGCTCCTAAATGTGTACAACTCTCCGTAGGTTGCCACAGTGAAATAGAAAGAAGTAAGGCTTCAGTTTTCCAGGGATGTTCTGATTACTTTTATTTATTTAGGATTATGTCTGCTTTTTAAAAGAATGTAATCACTGACAGTGGAACACACCTAAAAATAGAATAATTCAACATTAAAAAAAAAAGTATTCTAATTAGTAACTAGAGGTATACATTTCCACAAAAGGTAGACAATAATTTAAAATTTTCAGATCAACAAAAATGACTCTATAATTATTCATCCTAAGATATTTTCTCTTAATTTACTATTTATGTGACCTACAATAAAGTTGAGTGCAAGTATAAAAGCAAATACATGGTTTGCATTTGTGTACAATAAAGCATCAATAATTTAGAATCAGCTAAATTAAATTCCCATAAATTAACCAGGTTGGGACTGAAGTTTGTACTATCTCTACAAAATAATTAATCAAATCAATAGTGCAAACATGATTATAGGACATTTTTAAAGGACGTTATTATACTAATTCTTTGTGTGTCAATGATACTCCCAATAGCAAATGTACCTCATTTAGTTTACAATTAAGCAAGCATCAACCTTCACCACAACTGGTTAGTTGTGTTTTTTTTCCTAATTCCTCCACATTTCATGTAATTTCTGACTCCAAAATGAACCCACACATACATCTGTGACAGCCCCTCCTCCCTTCATCCTGTGCTTGCCCCCAACCCCCACAGCAATGTGCGAGCTCCGGCTCTTTCTCCCACAGCAATCAGCCAGAAAACTCTGCATTCAAAAATAGAGCTGAGAGAAGGAAGGAGTCAGCCCCCTTTGGGCATGGCCAGCCTGCACTGACTGCTAAAGCCTCTCTTACCAAAATCTGTATTCATTCCCTAGGACTGTCATAGCAAATTACCACACACTGGGTGCCACAAACTTAAAACAACAGGAATTTATCCTCTCTCAGTTCTAGAAGCCAGAAGTCTGAAATCAAAGAGTTGCAGGGCTACACTTCCTCCGAAGACTCCAAGGAGAATCCCCATTTGCCTCTCTGCTCCTGGTACTGCCTCCGTCTTCACAAGGCCTTCTGCTCTTGCATTAGCAGAGTGCTTTCCAGTTGACAAAGCAGTTCCAGATACACCATCCCACTTGATGGTCATACTCTGCAATTTAAGCGCTAACATTTTCATCTTATAGAAGAAATAACTGAGCTCAGAGTAGTCCAAGTTTACACAGCTAGTTAGAAGGATATACAAGTTTTCTAAGTTCAAATCCTATGATACTCCTATCACACTTAGCTACTCCTCCCCTCCCTCATACATATAGCATGAAATGTTTTCAAATAGTTTTTCCGGCCGGGCGCGGTGGCTCACGCCTGTAATCCTAGCTCTCTGGGAGGCCGAGGCGGGCGGATTGCTCAAGGTCAGGAGTTCAAAACCAGCCTGAGCAAGAGCGAGACCCCGTCTCTACTATAAATAGAAAGAAATTAATTGGCCAACTGATATGTATATAAAAAATTAGCCGGGCATGGTGGCGCATGCTTGTAGTCCCAGCTACTTGGGAGGCTGAGGCAGAAGGATCGCTGGAGCCCAGGAGTTTGAGGTTGCTGTGAGCCAGGCTGACGCCACGGCACTCACTCTAGCCTGGACAACAAAGTGAGACTCTGTCTCAAAAAAAAAAAAAAAAAAAACAAATAGTTTTTCCATTGTAAGTGAATTACCACCAGTTAGAAATGTATGGAATGTCAATGACCTTTTTTAAAAAAAATATCAGTATATTCCTGAAGTGGCCTTTGAACGAGCTTTCTTAACCAACCCCAACAGTTGTTCTCAGCCCCAGCTGTACATCAGAGTCTCCCAGACACAGGACCCAAGCCCGTATATGTTTAGAAAGCTACTTAGGATTCTAAGTAGATTCTATCCAGGTGTACCCAGAGTGGAGAACCCTGGGATGAGAGATTTCAGACACTAGTCTATTAGGTTCTTATGTATGAAATATCAGATTTCCTTAAGTACTAAGTTTGACAGTTTCTGTCTAACATTTCACTTTGACGCTTCTTGTTCTATTTTTATGGTGAAGGTACCTCCCCATTCTTTGAAACATATGGTTTGGCTTGTGATTATCCTTCAAAAAAAATTTAGAGCAGTTTTTGTGAAGCCATGGATAAGTCAAAAATCCATGTTATTTTCTAATATGAGTTCCATCATAGAACCAATGCAGTGCAGACAGCTCAGATATCAATGAAATGTTTAGGAAGGAGATGGTTAATGAACACACGGTAATTCAATGGTTTGAGAAGTACCATTCTGGAGATTTTAATCTTGAAAATGAACCACGTGGGCAACCTGAGACCAAGGTGGAAAATGATGAGCTGAAAGCGAATCCATCTCAACCTACACATGAATTAAAAGCAAGGTTTGACATTACC
Organism: Microcebus murinus; assembly: GCF_040939455.1. Classification (NCBI taxonomy): domain Eukaryota; kingdom Metazoa; phylum Chordata; class Mammalia; order Primates; family Cheirogaleidae; genus Microcebus; species Microcebus murinus. Next base: position 56,527,239 of record NC_134109.1, on the reverse strand, counting down.
ATTCCAACAATATTGGACCATGTGAAACAAACTGGCAAGGTAAAGAAGCTGGATATATAGGTTCCCCATTAATTAAATGAGTGTCAGAAGATAAATCATCTCGAAGATTGCCTTTCTTTCCCGTCACAGCACAAAGAGGAATCATTTCTACACTGTGTTGTTACATGTGATGAAAATGAATTCTTTTTGACAATCACAAATGTTCAGCACAATGGTTGGATAAAGATGAAGTGCCAAAACTGAATATCCATGGGGAAAAAAGAAAAGCTAATGGTGTCTGTTTTGTGGTCCAGCATTGGTATTATCCACTACAATTTCATGAAACCTGATCGATGGATTATAGCAGATGTCTATTGCAAACAATTGGATGAAATGATGAGGATGCTTGCAATTAAGCAGCCAAGATTGGTCAATAGAGAGAGGCCAATCCTCTTGCAAGACAATACGTGACCACATGTCACACAAACAACACTGATCAAACTACAGAAGCTGGACTTGCAAACTCTCTATCATCCACTGTATTTACCAGAACTTGCACCGACTGACTACCACTGCTTCCAGACTTTGAACCACTTCTTGCAATGAAAAATATTCAATTCTCAACAAGCTATGGAGAACACCTTTTGCAATTTCATCGCTACTGCATCTCCTGGCTTCTTCACTGCTGGCATAAACAAGCTACCGTTAAGATGGCAAAACTATGTCAATATTGTAGGTGCATACTTTGATAAATTGTACTGCTTCTTGTTTGAGAGATAATAAACTAAACTTTTGATTCAGAATCAGACATTTCACATTTAATGACCTAATATTTCACACAGACACAGATACACACAATGGCTTTTTACTATTTTCATTTTCTGAAAGCAAAAGTAATAATCCCAACTATGTCTCTTATATAATAATATAACATACTATTTTAGCCATTTGTGACAATAGGGGCGCTAATACAATACTGAATGTTATGTCTACTGTTAACAGAAAGCCTGGACACCCCCCAGGACATCCTCACTGCTATGAACATGTAGGCTCTGGGATTCAATTCTGTGACAGAGATAAAAAGTCCAGTGGTAGGCTAGAGAAATGACACACAGATGTGTCTTCCCTGATCCCAGCTATTCACTTTCTCTGACTCAATCATTTTTCTAGGTTCTGTAGGACTAGGAACTTTCACTCAAAACACCACCAGCCACTTATGTAGTGGCCAGTCTGTACTTTTGATGTAACTATTCCTTTAATCCACAGCAAAGCAAGAGAGCTTGGTGGAGTTGATTATTGGCGTCAGATGGCAGAGGAAGTCTGGGACTAGCTGCTGCTGAATTAGTTTTCATGGATGTCCTGTCTGTGGAAACTTGAAAGACACCAGGTAGAGCAGAAATCACACAGAGTATCCACAAACAGGAAGCCCAGAGGAGCTGTCCATCCCTGTCTTTATCTTTTGTTGTGAAGCAGCTCCGTTCTCTCTTTGTGCTGATAATCTCAGGCATTTTGCTGCTAAACAATCTTTTTCTTTTTTTTCCTTTTTTTTTTTTTGGAGATAGAGTCTCGGTCTGCCACCCTGGCTGGGCTACAGTGCTGTGGCATCAGCCTAACTCATAGCAACCTCGAACTCCTAGGCTCAAGCAATCCTCCTGCCTCAGCCCCAAGTAGCTGGGACTACAGGCACGTGCCACCACACCCAGATAATTTTTTCTATTTTTAGTAGAGACAGGGCCTCAGTCTTGCTCAGGCTGGTCTCGAACTCCTTACCTCAAGTGATCCTCCTGTCCTGGCCTCCCAGAGTGCTAGTGTTACAAGCATGAGCCAGCGCACCCAGCCTTTAAACGTTCTCTTGATAGGACAAAGAGCAGAGTGGGGAGGTCTGAGCATTCAGAGCAGAAACACCAAACCTAGGTGCCCATGACAGTGTAGGTGTACATACACGGCAAGTTCACAGTGCCGTTTCTCGATCAACTGCCTTTTTAAACATGAAAATTTTATTGCAAAAAAAAAAAAAAAGGAGGCAAGTAATATTGCAGTACTATTGTTGTGACTAATAATTGTTTTGCAGGACAGTTTTAAACAAATTATTCAGGCTGTTGTCTCATTGTGCACTCTTCACTATCTAAGTTTGTCTTCCAATATTGGGTTTGCAAAAAGTAGTACATGGAGCACTTTGGGGCTAAGAAAATAATTCAGCCTCAGGATAAGGAATGGTGTGGTGCAAGGAATGGGAAGGTTATCTATGTCCTGCCCTAATTAACTCATGGTTAGGTCTTATGTAGTATAAGGTCTCAGAGAAGTGTTAACCTGAACCAAATCTGGGAGTGTGGGGAAGTCCAGGTTGTCTTGTCAGAGAAATAAAATGTAAGCTTAGTTTTCAAGGATCAGTTGAAAGTAACTAGATGTGTTGAGAGCCTAGCTGAAGTTTCAGTCCATGAGAGAATATGAAATTTCAGGAAGTCACATCCAAGGTTAGGGAAAGTCAGGTGACGGGAAATGAGGAGAGAAGAGACTCCATCCAGAACTTTCTAACATGTAACCACTGCCTCATCAACTCTCACCCTGACAAGAGCATCCTCCCTTAACCAGTCTCCCTGCCCCAATCTCATGTCCTCAAATCCAGCCCGCCCACTACATATAGCGAGATATCTCTAACTATGTGAAGATGCCTAAGAACATTACAGAGAAATCTAAGTGTAGCCCTTTGGATTTGGAGCCTGTCTAAACCCCTGGTCTCCCTCCATTCCCCATACCACACACCCCCGTGTCGTTCTCCAGACACACAATGCTGTTCTTTGACTCCACACCATGCTGCTTCCTGGTCCAGGAATGTACTTACTCCACTGATCCACTTAGCAAGCTGCTATTCATTCTTCAAAAGCTTGTTCACCTCTGCGACATCTCCCTAAATTATTTAATAATTACTCTCTCCTGGGCATTTTTTGTGGACACCTATCTATGTCTGCTACTCTACCTATCCCATTACATTGTAATTGCTAGTTTGACATTTGACTTCCTTACTAGAAGGATGGAACTCTAATTCATTGTTTGGGGATTGTTTGGAAAAGGTACTCTTTCTTTAAATTACTAAAATAATACATGTTTTGTCACAAATATCAAGGTGATAAAGAGTTAACAGTCTCCCCATATCCTTCTCCAAGTCTAACCCCTTTCCCTTGATAATCAATGTTTATGGTTTCTCTCCATCCTCATACTAAAATATATAGGAGGGTGTTTCTTTTATTTTAAAAATATGGTATCCTACTCTATGTTTTACTCTGTAACTCATTTATTTTTCATTTAACATTATATCATGAACATCTTTCCAAATCAACATACTTTACATTGTTTCTTTAATACTGTGACATATGAACTTAGGAGACAAAAGTACAAACTGAACAGTTGTTAAAGATATCTCACAAATTTGTCCTAGTGCTTTCTAGCAAACAATTTGAAAAGGAAACACAATGAATTTCACTATGTCCATAACTAAAAATTAAATCGATCCAGTTGTCCAAAAAAGCAAATTTCCTTAGGACCAGTTCTGAAAAAAAATTTATCCTGTGCTCCTCATAAAACAACAGTTTAATTACAATGAGCAAAGTGTTCAAAAACACCTCTACAGTAGACATAGCATTAGTTTCCCAGGGTAGATTGTCAATGTCCATCAAAGTCATAATATTTCATAACAAGCAAAGCACCATTGAGCAGTTCAGTTACAATTAATACCACTGGAAGACAGAAAGAAGTGGCCTTTAGGCCACAACAAGTGGGTTGTGCCTAAGTAACAGCTAAGATGACAACTAGAACAGGGTTTCTTGATCTGGAGTCTATAGCTATCCATCCCCCTGCAGAAAAATTATATACAAAAAAACTGAACACAAAATTCAGTTATGTTTGTGCATATCTGAATTTTTCAAGGAACAATGCTTATGTAGATATATCTGGTTCTCAGCGAGGTTTATGACTCAAAAAACTGATTTGGAACCACTAATGTGGAAGAACACACAGCCTATATGTCTTCCCATAAATTCTCCATAAATTTTATTTCTCTCAAATAGGATTTTGACAGTCATTTGTTCACCTGTGTAACCCTAGTCCCCAGCACAGGTCCTGGTACAATGTAGGTGTTATGGACTGAATGTTTGTGTCCCCCAAAATTCATATGTTGAAATGGAAATCCCAAATGTGATAGTGTTAGGAGGTGGGGCCTTTGAGAGGTAATTAGGTCATGATGGTAGAGCCCTCATGATTGGACTTATAAGAATAACACAAGCGAGATGATTTCTTCCTCAGCCATGAAAGGATGCAATGAGAAGACAGACATCTGCAAACCAAGACGCAGACCCTTACTGGACACCTGATCAACAGGCACCTTTGTCTTGGACTTACCAGCCTCCTGGAAAGAACTGTAAGAAATAAATGTCTGTTGTGTAAGCTACCCTATCTATGGTATTTGCAGAGGATATTAGAAAAGGCATAAAGGCCTGGGTAAAGGGACTGTGAGAAAGATGGCTATCTGACAGTCCTGCAAACAGGACTTGGGTTCTGACTGTTATTAGCCAGCTGCACACAGCAGACTTTGGAATGTGTGGAAGGGTGACTGGTGTTGGGTCCCTGCCCTCTTCTTTATGACCTTAAGGAAAAACAAGCAAATAACAAGATAATTATAAGTTTAATGTCTATCACTAAATAGACTTATTTGGAACAATAAGCTTACTATATGACACTAAAGATTTTTATCTATATGTCCTTTACTATAACACATATACCTTTCCCTATAATAAATACGGAGATTTGGAGAGGTTCAAGAGCTCTTTGAAATGAAAGTCTCCCTTCCTCCTTCGGCCTGAGGTCTGGAGCATTCTTCCTTGCACCATGACACTGGTAGAGACGCTGGATGATCTCCACAGTATTCTGTTAGAACAGCCTGAACTGACGGAGACAGTAAACTTCCACTAAATGCATGTTGGATCACTTGAAGTTAAATAGGAGAGAGCATGTATTTCCAATAGTTGACAGGACCTGGAAGTGATGCTGTTCTCTGTGGCTGCAGCAGTCACCTGACCTGAAGAAAGTTGAGGACCCTGCTAAGGAAATGATGCTGAAGAGCAAGTAGGTGAGAAAGTGCCCAAGGCAAGGCCAAAACTTTCCCCAAGAAGTAATGTGTAAACACCTCCAGTACTTAGATAAATGAATGACTGAGGCCTCAAAGGTTCTCACCATAGATCGAGATTACCATAACTTTAGTCATTTTTATATTACTTCCCTACAGAAGTATGTCAGACTATCAAATTATATATGTGTGTTCAATGGCAGTGGTTGGCAATATTGATATACATTTTCCTCTTAAATGGACTGATCCGTCATTTAGCTGTCATCTTGCATCTGCCACTGAAAGAGAGAAAACAAATTGACAACATTTTTCAAACTCAGCAGTTATTTGTTTTGCTAAGCACAACATATTCATCTCTGTTAGTTTTCATACGGCAGTGAGAGAGTCAAGCCCTCTGGTTGTAAAACTAATTAATGGAAACAACCTTTGAATTACTAAACTTGTAGTCTGGCATTGCTGATTAGATTATCGTGGGAACAGTGAGTTGTGAAAAATATTAAAATAAATCCAGATTTTTATTTTATTGTAGGAAAGGGATTTAAGAAGCTTTCTAATCAATAATTCTTTGTTGTTGTTTGGTATGAGGGTGGTTGCAGTATTTTTCACTTTTTTGTTATTCTGGTATCATGTAAACATAGCCCACGACACATTGTTTTTGGTGTGTGTTCTGCTCAGAAAAGAGACATAATTCTAAATAAATTACCTTGCAATTTTCTACTGGGTTGTAAAGAGGAAGAAATTTTGGAAGGCCCTTTTTAAAACAAAAAGGGAAGGAGAGAAGAGAAAAATAAAGAAAAAGGAAAAGAAAATGACTACCCACAAACAACCTACACCTCTTCATGAATATAGACACCTCCATGCTGATATGACTGGAGCAAATTTCATAACTCTAACTGAAAAAAAAAACAACAACAAAGAATCTGAAACCTATCCTTGGAACATGAATTCTCACCTTCTGTCATGATTTTTTCCTTCCATCTTCCTTCTAAATGAAAATGCTGGTGATTTAAGGTTCTTTTCTTTACATTAGACAAAAGCTTCTAAAGGAGCACCATATTGATTTCTCTCTAAAGATTAGAACTCTCTGCTACTCAAAAGCTATTAAACATGTTTGCCTGAGAAACACAGGGATTGGGGTCTATTTTGTCCTCTCTGTTTAAAAGCACCAGAGACAGACTAAACATTAACTCCCTCAAGACCACTTCAACACAGACTGCTGAGGCACATGTATCCCTTTCAAAATGCTTTTCGATTTTTTTAAATTCCTCTTGCTCTTTCCCGTCACAAGAAATTATTTTTGCACAAAGCTACTATACAATGAGTTGCTCATTGAAAAAATGTTTGAGGAAAAGTATTTTAAACATTCTAAGAAATGACTAGCCAAGTCTACTATTCCACAGTCAGTATCTGAAACACCTTCAGTCACCCAAGGGCAGAGCTATAGGAAAATAGATGAATATTATTTTTGATGAATTTGTTAACATCCTAGAGCCAAGTAGAGCCAAAGGATTATTCCTAGAAAGTTAATTGTGCAAACAATTTTCTTGGCCTAGAGAAATAAAATTTATGGAAATTGATGCTGTCAATATGAGTCATAAACAGAGGATCCAACTCTACAGCTGCACACCTCACCTCATCTTAAACGCAACTCTGTCTGATCCTGTCTTTATTTAAAATTTTGATATTTTGTTCATCATAGATTTTTGCATTAATTTTCATTTTTTAAAATATTGCATTAAAATATTATCTTTATTACTGAGATTTTTGGCATGCCCTTAAGTTTTATTTCTTAAGTGAATACCTCCCTCACTTTCTAATGCCAGCCCTAACCATGACTTCCCCAGTGCTAGCCTAAGTTTCTCTACCAGAGAGAAGGATCATCTTTAATTTTGATGGCTCTTTAAGTTAAAAAATGTCTTCTATTATTTTTTTCTATGACTATCAATACATATACATTGTATTTACTTAGAAAAAATAGACAATCAAAAAAAATGAAAAAATTTAAAATGCTCCTAGTCCCATTTAACAATAACCACTGCTAATAACTTGCTGTATTTCTTTCCAGACCATTTTTTATTTGTGAAAAATATGTTTGTGTCAACAAGATAGACAGAGGATAAATAATTAAATATTTCAAAGATATGGCTATATAACAATTTTCTAGATTAGTCATGTTTTAAAAGAAATAACATCATTCATTTTTTATAAATTTACTAGAATATTTATTTTTAAAATATACCTTCTCTATGAGCATTGATAATTTCATTATCTATGTGCATCAGAGCTTTTCTACCATTATAAGAATGTTGTTACTGAACACACAAAGGGGTTCTGGCCTAGGTCCAATTGCTCAATGCACAGAAAGCCAATTACTGACACAATGACGATTGCCAAGGAAGAAAGATGACTTATTATAGCTGACATCATCTGGGAGATGGGAGAATTGCTTCAAATCCATCTCCCCAACAAACTGAGGGTAAGGGTTTTTATAAGGGGTTCAGGAAAGTGGCTCCATGTATTAGGGCAGGTTGTGTTAAAAGCAATGTGTGCAGGCGGTCCAATTCAGAAGTTACAGGTTGATGATGGATGGTGAGTCTTAGCGTTGTTATCCTGTGAATATTCTGCTATTTCTGGGAGACGATTCAAAAGGTAAAAGGGTTAGTATAAATTGAAACATTATAATGTTCTGGTCATTGAGCCTGGGAATCCAAAGCATAAGAAAGCTACAGGGGAAGCATAATGAAACTTTTAAAGGCAAAAAAGAGTAATTCATAAATCAGAGACACACATAGTTCTCCAAATAAGTGTTGCAGACATAATCAGTTTTCAGGACTAATTTAAAAACATAACGATAATCTCAGTCTTTCTGTTTGTCTCTCTCTGTTTTGCTCTCATGCTCATTCTCTCACTTTGTATTTCTTTCTGTCTATCTACATTTAACACATTAATGATTAAATACAACTATTATTATTCATATTAATATCCCCATTGATTTAGCACACTTGATAACATTATGGACTTTGATGCATCCTAGGTTTGAATACTAGATGTGTGTCCTTGGGCAAATTACATTAGTGCTTTACTCCTAAATGTACATATATGTCAAATAAGTGTCATAAAAAATACCTATCCTCATAGAGTTGCTGCCAGAATTAAATAAGATAATCTTTATAAATGCTTACCATAATGCCTGGCACTGAGTAAGCATTAGATGGATGTAAATTATTAAGATTAAAATAAGATTTCCATCCCCAAAATACAATCAAATGGGAGAAAAGGGCATCTATTCGAATAATGCAAATACATTCATGTAAAATGATAAAAGGTAGGTAAGAATGAGGGAAGCCAAACTTTTGGTTCCATATTTAAAATTCATGTTAATTAATGGGCTTACTTTATAACCAATCTCTGTTTATAAGAGAGCCCTTTAAATCTTAAGCAATATAAGAGCCCCAAAGAAAATGAATACAAAATGACTATGTAAAATGTTTTCTTAGCCATATTAACTTTCTTTTTCCAATTGCTTTTCCAATATGGAGAAAAAAATACAGAGAACGCACTTGCACCATGAAGTATACCAATGTGGCAAAGATGATACATAAACATCAAAACATAGTCAGGAAATTATGAACAGGGTTAAGTGTTCTAATCAAATAAAATCAGCAAAATGTAGTTGACATTCAATATAATGGACTTTTTAAAGCATATATCAGAAGTGAGTGGTTTAAATGCAGTATTCACTCTATAGATATTTGTTTGACTTTAAGGAACTCCTGTAAATATCTATACTGGAAGAATATAGGAGAGAACGTGTTAACCTATGATCTGAAATTTAAGTTACTATCAGGGAGTGAAATTAAAAGAATCAAACTAGAATGATGAGACACCATCTATACCAATAACACAAGCCAAGAGGCTCTCAATCTCAGAGTGAGAGTTTCAAAAGCATCCAAAAACTGAATCACAGTGACATGGGTGTAAATTTGAAGACACATAACAAAATTATGATTCTAGCTAAGTTTAAGTTTAATAATTATGTAGTGTCCTCTCTGAAGAAAGAATATACAATCATAAGAGGAACGGATTGCAAAGTATAAAATTATAAATCAAGGGGACAAAATGCTAGAGCTGTTCAAAGAGGACACTCTGATTATCAAAGAAGACTGTTCCATTTCTGTGTCAAGTAAAGATCTATAATGAGGAAACATGAGTTAGATTAATATAGCTACATGTCACTGGCCATCAGCCTCGTTCACCTAAACCCATTTCTTATGGGGCCATGATGAATATAATGAGGCTTCCCAAGTGTAGTTAACATCTCCCTCCTGCTAAGAGCTCCAAGGCCTCAGGGACTCCGACTCTCCACCTTTTATCTACCATTCAAAATGCATCCTATAGATGTCACTACTTTCAGTCTCATTCCTTCAACATAGGTTTCATCCACTCCCACCAATCCCTACAAATTTTAACTGTAGTTGTCTCTTCATTTCAATTTTATTCTGGGTGCTATCTTACTGATTACTTTTGTCCAAAGAATTATCCAGTCATACCCGTACAATTTTAATACCTAATGATGCCCTCTGATTTGTGTAATGTTCCAGTCATTTTCCAGAATTCGATAGATAGTATCTGCTGCTATTTTGTGAACTTGTAGACTAATTTTCTATAGTAATGGAAGTTTGGTATATCTTCAAATTTTCTCACATGAACAGTCCTAGATTGTATAAAACCCAAGAAAATATGAGTCTCCTAGCATACTATATTGGGTCTCTCAATACCCATTTCCACTAAAAACAACCCAGATCTTTGGAGAAATCCCTGATTCTAGATTTTCCTATATAGGAGAAAGTAAAAGGAAGTATACTATTGTGAAGTTCTTTATATGAAGTGCCATAACAACATCTGCTGCTACTAATACACACAATTGTGTACACTAAATACATATTGTGTACACTAAATCAACCACAAGAAAAATAAAACAGAGAGTCATAACTATAAGGCACTCATAAAGAAAAACAGAGTCATTAAAAATATTCAAATCAAATTAGGGCACTAAAAGAGGGGAAAAGAAATGAGAAAAGAAATAGCACAAATTTTTTCAAAATTATAAATCAGTAGACTTAGACTCATCATATTATTCATTATATTAAATTTGAATGACCTAAACATGCATATTAGAAGGCAGAGATTGCCCGACTGATAAAAATAGAAGAAGCCAACTATATGCTGGTTGTGAGAAATCTACTTTAAATATAAAGACATAAATAGGTTAAGACAAAAGTATGAAAAAAGTTATACCAGGAAAACGTTGGTATGGTTACATCAATATCAGATAAAGTAGATTTCAGCACAAAAAATATTTCCAGGGATAAAAGGAGACATTTCATTTTTAAAAAGTGGTCAATCCATCAAGACAATATAATAAATATAAATGTTCATACACATAACACCAGAGCTTCAAAATACATAAAACTAAAAGGAAACATTCACAAATAAAGTTGAAGATTCCCACACTCCCCTATTAGTAATCAATAGAACACAAAAGATAAATAAAAATTTACAAGATTTAAACAACATAATCAACTTGACTTAACTGAAAATTTAAAACATCCACCTAATAGCAATATAATCCACAATTTAGTTAAAATTGAAAAGACTGACCATACAAAGTGTCAGCATGGATGTTGAGCAAATGGAACTCTTCAATATTGCTAGTAAATGCACAAAATGCCACACCACTTGGAAAAGAGTTGGGCAATTTCTTATAAAGTTACACATACAATAACCATAAAACTCAGCAATCTCACTAATAGATCTTGACCTAGGAGGTAAAAAATATGTTAATGATAAACACTTTCTTATTTTTTAAACTCCCATAACCTGACACTCCTTTTAAAAATAAAATGGAAAGTAGTCTTTAGATAGACATACTAAAATAATTTAAAATGAAATTAATTTATGTCTGGGTTGCTTCAAAATAACCCAGGATGGGGAAATTGATGAGACAAATTGCCAATGGATTTAATATTGTTTTAATTGGTGAGATGTGCAGATGAGTTTATAGTCTTATTCTCTCTACCTTTGTCTGTGGTTTTTAAGAGCAAAAAAATAGACTATGAGGGCAAATTCCTAAAATATCTCCTTTTCAAACTGGACACCAAAATAATGCCAACTGAGGTGTTCCTAATCTTTCAGTAGCAAGTGCCAAGGACTATCAATGTTGAAGGAATATTACTACCAATTTGTTCCAGTTGAATTACCCTCCTTCTCAACCCCTTGAAATGGGGGAGTAGGTCATCTAAAGCTAACAGAGGCTTAAAGGTTTGGGAAATTATATCTATTCATCTCTACTTTTTATTCCAAAAATAATGAAAGTTAGTAGAAAAAATACGTTTGCTATTAAGATGGGTGTGATTCTTTTCCAGGATAACAACTCATTCCCCTGTTTGGGGGGAGGGGAGAAGGTCCCATGTAAACTGGTTCTGCTTGGCACTATTTCAACAGAAAGTAGTGTACAGTTCAGTACTCTTAAGATTCAAATTTTGGAGACACCAGCTCAAAAGGTCCCAGCACTCATGACTACAATCCTACCAAAATAGGCAGGAGCAGCTACAAACATAGGAGCTCATCCAGTAAGGCTCTTTTCAACCAACATTTTGAATTTCAAATCACCTATCTCAAGAACACACAATCATTAAGCTGGTGCTATATTCTGTATACTAAGTACCAAGAGGCCTAGAAGTCACTTCCTTTTAGCAAAATCTCAACTTCAGTTGATAAAATTTATCTGGAGGTGAAAGCATATATTTACTCATTATCTGGACGATGCAGATGAGATATTGGAAGATCTTAAATGTCATGCCGAAGAGGCTGGGACTAATTTTGAAGTAATACTAATAATTGATTATGATCTTTACCATCAATTAATATTTCTTAACTGGTATGTTCCCAAGATACTTAATTTGATCATTTTATAATTAAGCAACATCTTTAAATGCCACAAAGATTTAGGCATAATAATCATTGTTTTTCTTATTATATTTAATGCATGAAAACACATACGAAACCCATGCAGGGACTGGCAGATACTCTTCTGCATGCCCACGTTGGTAGGCATTCAAACTTCATCAACTCTTTTGTAGACAGTGCATTATACATAGAAAATGCCTCAACATTTATTGAGTCCCATACTAAAGAAGAAGTTGGTTTTCTGGGCAATCTAAAATTAATCTGTACTTTAAGGAAATATACTACATGGTTTAAACAATAGCCTCTCCTTGAGTAAGACTGAATTTCCCAAGTGCAAACTTGCTCTGGAAGCGAAGACAGGATTAGAACATAAAATTAGGTAATCATTTACAAAATAGATAATTAGTGTTTTGTTTTTATTTTTATTTTTTTTTGATAATCAGTGTTTTAAAAACTAGCAAGTCACTGCATAATGAAATTTCAACTTTTGAGAACTGTTTACCCAGTTAGTTGATTAACTATCCAGGCCCTCTGTCACTATTTTTCTAGCCATTTTATTATTCACCAATATCTTTTAGCAGGGAATGAAAAAAGAAGTAAAAAGAAATAAAACACAAATGTTAAGGTTACATATATTGCCCTTGCTCCCCCTTCCCCCTCGAGTCAGAGCTTCAAGTGTGTTCATCCCCCAGACGGTGAGCATCGCACTCATTATGTATGTATATTCTCATCCCCTCCTTCCCCTCCCACCTGCCCCATACCCAATAAATGTTATTCCTATATGTCCACTTAAGCATTGATCAGTTAACATTTATACCCCCATAATATGCTGAAATTTAAAAAAAAGACCAAAATATTAATCTTGTTTTTACTCCAGCAACAAACATTTGGAAAATGTAAATTTATTTTTAAAAGACACTATTTACAAAGCAACTAAAAGTATATGATATCTAGGAATAAATTTATCAAAAAATTTTTAAAAATGAAACACAGTATATGTAACCATTGTCAACAGCTGGGGGGCCACAGATTGGTACCAGAGGATATAGCATTAATAGGATCTATTAAAGGCTAATAATTTTCTGTCTTTGAATTTGTATCCATGTTTTCTCAACCTAATTATCACAGACAATTGAAAGTTGCTTATATAAAAGAGGAAAATTAACCAAAAATTTTCTCCAACCCAATGTAAGAAACAAAATCTTATAGTCAGATATTTTTACGAAACAAAATCCCTAGCCAGACATCTCTGCTAATGATAATCCCTTCATCTCCCAGGATTTTGATTGTTTTAGAACTCATAATGTGCCATTACCCTGTTTTTAGTTCTAAGAAAACAATGGAGGATGCATGATAACCCTTTGCAATGATTGTGACCGGAAACATCCTCTCCCTCCCTTGTTGACGATAGCTCAGTAATAAAAGTTTTCTTCTCAGTCCTTTTCTGTTTAACAAGCAGGGAGAAATTTGTTCTTCTGTTGAAGCACTCAAGGCATCATTTATTATTTTGTCTTTTGCCTTCATCTTGCCTACCACCCTTGTAGAGGATTTAAAGTTGAAACGTCTAGACAACTTTATGCACCTCTACACTCTGTGCTTCTTATAAGAGCTGACCTTCTCTGTACAACTGTTCAGGTGGCCAGATGACCTTTAATATATGGTAAACTTTCTCCTATTTTGAAAGCTGACATTGGCTTCTTTTCTGGAACCTACACTTTCACATAGGTAATATATAAATGTGTAAGTTTGTGAATGCCCTTGAAATCCAGCTGACAGAAAATACAAGTTTATAAATAAAAATTTACCATGCTCATTTCATTTTCCTTTATGTGAAATCTACTCTAAGAGGAAATAGTGAGTCTTGCTCAGTAAAAATCCAAGAACAAAATGTACACAGTTCTTTGGTCTAATGAAAGTATCTTAAATGGGTAATAAGACATGAGAAGAGAAAAAAAATAACACAGGACACTGAACCAAATAATTGACTAAGGAGTTCTCTCTAAAGCAACAATCAACACCCAGAATGCACTCACAGGGTTGTCAAGCAACAGGGATTTCAGCAGGATCCTTTCTGCTTAAACAAGTTGAAGTTCAATGAAACTGATATGGAACTCAAAGCCATATCAGTGACATTCTACCATGAAGCAAATAACATTTTTACAGGATTGAGGTTCTTGTTCAGTGAAGTTGTAGTCAAGGCATCAAATGCCTGGTTGCTTTAACAAAATACCCTAAAGATAAATAGGAGTTATAATTGAAATTTTTGAAAGAAATGTGTTTTAAACCTACTGCATCTGAGATCATGTCTTCATTAAACCCTGTTAAGAGTGCCTTGATTTAGTAGATTAACTCATCCTTGACTTCATGACATAGTCTACAATTATACCATCAGTCATAGATGACCTAATCTCACTATTTGGATTGTTACTCTTTTTCTTCATTGGAGATTCCCAATTAACCTTGAAGTATTTAATTATTTTTTTCTAGGATATCAAGATGTTAAAAACTAGATATCCTACCTGGGTAGCACTGAGCATTTGCAACAGCACAGAATAAAGCTCTCTGAACGTAAATGGCCCATAATTTTCCAACAACTTCTCACTGCCTCAAAGGAACAAAGTAAAAATATCACCAAAATAGTCAATTCCAAAGCACTCAGATATATTTTTAAAAATTTATATAAGAATTTCTAAAGTCATCAGCCACTGCACAGTCAAAAGTTTCTCCTTCCAGACGATCCAGAGTAAGATGGTGGACCAAAGACATCAATAGCCAGAGAGACTCTGTCAGAAGGAGAAGTTCTAGATCCCATCCTGGGCTGAGAGTGGGTTTCCTTTGGGGGGAGGGATGTTCCATGAATGTGCTGTGCCTGGGACCCACACTGTACTCTCTTTTGAGTTCTGCTATTGAGCTCCTTTGCCTCCCAAGATTATTCACAAATCTCCCCTCCATGCCGCTAAGCAACATTATTGAGTCCTGTGGGTACAGGATCTGGCCTGTGGGCCAATCCCTGGGTCCCTGAAGATCAATCCCCGATTGTGCCAGGGAGAAGCAGCAGGTCCCAGGTTGCCTATGGGGTGCTCAAGTAGGTTTGATGTCCCTCTGCTTTGTGTTGTGCCCTGCTCCGATGGAGGAGCCGGGCGGGCAAGCAGCACCAGGGGGTTGGGGTGGGGGGCAGTGAGCAGGAAGCTCACAGTCTGAGGATCCTTTAGTCCACTGCAGGTCTTGAAGAGGAAAAGTTTGAGCCCCACTTTCTTTGGAAGCTTCAGTGTCATGGATGCACCAAGAGAGGGGAAACAGCCACTCCTGAGGGCCCTGGCTCAATCATCTCTCTTGACAGCCTTGGGTGGGGGAGCAGAGGGGGAAGAAAAGAATCTGAACGGAGGAAAGCTAGCACTCTGGTCATCTCTGTCCCTCTCTCTAGAAGGCAGCCCACCCAGAATGTCCAGGCTCTGGGATCACATAGCTCACCTGGGACTCACTAGCCCCTATGGCACCTGCAGTCTGGGCCAGAGCTGTAAAATGTGTAGAAATGAGTAAGATGAAAACTGAGGGGCTGAACCCCACTGGGGAGGTCAAGGGTACACAGTCGGTGGAGAAGCAATATGGCGCCTGCTGTCTTGGCTCAGGTTCTTGGTGATGAGAAGCAACCCCAAGGGGGCTTGCAGCCTGGTGCTTTGTCCTCAAGAAGCTCCCTGTTCACTGGTGGCAGCAGCCTTTGGGCTCATGAGGGTGGAAGGGCTCTCTAGTGGCTTGGAAGCCTGATGACTGCCAGAGATTTGAGGGAGGAAAAAAACAAACAACCCACCTACCCATTTTGCTGGACTCCAAGCATTTTGTGGGTTGATCTCTGCCAATATCTTGCTCCTTCTTGTTCTGCTTTGCAACTTCCTGTGGAATCTCTGGTAATTCTGGCACTTTTCCCTTAGAATTACACAAAATCTATGTTTGTTTGCATATGTGTTTACATTTTTATCTAAAAATTTTCCTTCTTTCTGAGATGATCTGGCAGCTAATGTCTCTGGTCAGCCATCTTGTCTCCCTCCTCCCAGACTGGGTAGTTTATAAAGAACACAAATTTATTTCTCACTGTTCTTGAGGCTGGGATGTCCATGGTCAAGACACTGGCAGGTTCAGCGTCTGGTGTGGGCTGCTGCTTCCAAGATGGCACCTTATTATTACATCCTCCAGAGGGGACACTCTGCCCTCACATGGCAGAAGGGACAGAAGGACAAAAAAGAGCCAGCTGGTTCCCTTGGGCCCTTTAATAAGGTCATTAATCCCATTCATGGGGACCTGCCCTCATGATTTAATCACTTCCTAAAGGCCCCTACCTCTTAATACTATCATATTGGCAATTAAGTTTCAACATATGAATTTGGGGGACACATTCAGACCATAGCAGCGTTGTTGCCTGGGTGTATGTGTCATTGTTTCTCTAAACAGGAGAACAGAAAGCCCAAAGTCACTGGGAATCCAATTCAAGAGGCCTCAGCTGTTTAAGTCCTCATGTTCTGATTATTCGTTTAGGAAATATCTCCTGCCATAATTGATGATCAGACTAATTCCTCCCCTCTAAGGAATGCAGTAGAAATAACTTCTAGTTTTCATTTTTCAAGTTGTAAAAACTGAATCCAGAATATTTATTTAAAACTAGGCTGGTCTTGAGTCTAGGCCAGGGGCTGGCAAGATTTTCCTGTGAAGAGCCAGATAGTAAATATTTTAGGTTTGTATGCCATATAGAGTCTCTGTCATATATTCTTCTTTCTGGGTTTTTATTTTGCATGTTTTTTTACAGTATTTTTAAAATGTAACAACAATTATTAGCTCATGGGACATACAAAAATGAGCCACTGGCTGAATTTGGCCCATGGGATATAGTTTGCTCATCTGTTTTAAGCATTGTTTTTCCAGTATTTACCTGCTAATTCCACTAATAATTGAATACATGCTACATAGGTAGCTATAACTAGTGAGACAGAGAAGGGACCCCTCTTGGGGGCAGGAGTAGGTGGCAAGCATAGAAATAAAGGAAAAATCTTGAGTCATTTCAAGGGAAATTCTGGGTACCTAGCTAGCCTTGAAAAGTAAATGAGCAACCTGATAAGCAAGAAGATAGTGATAACAATAGTCCACCAAGCAAGCCAAAATCATGATGTGTTTCAGTTCCCTGTGGAACCTAAAAGATAACATCTTAACATGTATTCTTGAGTTGCTTTTCAGAAACCCCCACCAGACAGAAAATGCAAACAAGGGAGAACTGAAGACTGAATGCTGACTGCTGTTCTTTGTTCTAAATTTCTCCCTGAGAGGCCTGGAGAGAGTCACACCCACTTTAACATTCCTTTCCACTAATCCAAGAATCTTTGAATCCACCTATGGCCCATACGCCTCAGCATCAAGTTATTCCACCTTTTAGGATCAAACTGATGTATAACCTCCATATACTGGTTTATGATTTTGCCTGCAACTGCTTTCCTGAAATGTACCCTGCCTTTAAAAAACTCTAACTTGTAAGTCATCAGGGAGTTGGGATCTGAAGCATTAGCTGCCTGTTGTCCTTGCATGGTACCATGCAATAAAGTGCCTTTTTCTCCCACTGCAACTCTTGGCACCCATGCCTGGCTTTGCTGTGCCGGGAAAGCAGATCCTGGTTTGATTTAGTAACACTAGCAGGATTCTTTATTCAGTTTGAACAAGACCCATTCCCAACATATCTGTCAAGAGATTAAAGGAAGGACTTGTGGCCCAGTTGTGAAGAACACAACCAGCAGACAGGCCCCCAGTGTCAACTCCTTTAGGGTCACCCTCAGCTGGAGAGGGATGCTTCACTCCAGATCACATTCTTCCCAGAGCTGCTCAGTAACTGAGCAAGACATGCATATCACTGTTAAGCCATTTTGCCCCCATGCAGACAGCTCTGCTTCTGCCCCATTTCTTTCACAAGTGTTGATCCTTAATAAATATCTTGCACCCAAACTCATCTCAACATTTGCTTTTGGAGGATACAACCTATAAGAGACTAAACTCTATATATGACAACTGAATTATTTAATATGCTACATCAAATTAAAGAGTATCCTTTTCTTCTATTGCAAACCAAAAACGTCATTTCCAATGTCCTATTTGTGCGATGTGTGCAATTTTTTGTTATTCCAGTCACCATTTTATATTTCAAAATATCTTCTGACCAAATATTTAAAGAACAGTAGAAATTAACTGGGATCTTATCCCTGTGTTTTATGAATTTCTTACCCATTTAGAAGTCTTTCTGTTTCAAGTTTGTGTCAAAGCCCCTGATCATTCTTTAATTCCTCAAAATTATTTTAAAGATTTTTAAGTATGCCAGTCTCTCCCCATCAACCAATATAGTCTACTTTCTACTTATGACCTTCTCTCTGAGATGAAGGTTTTTAATGCTTGTTCTTTAATATAAGACCACATATTTGCATTAAGGGACACTATAATAAACAGTCCTATGCAATCTGTCAGTGTTTCTTCTGTAAGGATACATTGAGGGTACTGGTCATTAAATTGAGCAGTATCATATTAATGAGTCCATTCAGGAACAATTTTTCTTGTCTCAGTATCAAAAATTGTTGTGCTTATCCTAACCAATTCATTGGGTTTTATCTTACATGCATCATGCATTGCTCATCATGTGAAAAGGTAGTCTAACATAGTGGTTGGACCTATTCAGATTGTTTCCTAGCCTACCTCTGCTGTTTCCTCCCTCTATAACCTTGAATGAATTACTTAAACCTTGTACACCTTAGTTTCCTCATCTGTAAATGGTGACAATAATAGTATCTTCCTCACAGGGTGATATCAAAAACTAAATGATATACATAATAGGTAGATAATACTTAAAACAGTCCTGGCACAAAGAAAGTTCTCAATAAATGTTACGTTATGATTCCTTTTTAAATTAGACCACTTAAAGCCAAATTTACATCTTAGTCCATGGGGTATATTTTGCATTGTCTGCATACTCCCAACATCTTCTTGCACATGGTTTTCACTTTGCCCAACTTTCTGAACCTCTTTTTAAAATGTATGATACTCATCTTTTTCTGATTCTGAAATTAATAAATCAGCAATGTCTAAATTTTATAAAATATATAAATGTGTAACTTTAATTATTGATAATACCTATTATTTATTGAATATTTGATATATGCTAAGCACTATGCTAAATATTTTGCCTGTAATAGCTAATTAACCCTCACAGCAAACTTATTGTTATTTTCTTCATTTCTTTTGTAATTCAGCAAAGTTTTACAGTTTTTCTTTTTTTTTTTTTTTTTTTTTTTTTTAATTATTTTTTTTATTTTGGCATATTATGGGGGTACAGATTTTAAGGTTTCAATAAATGCCCATTTCCCCCCCTCCCCCCAAAAGTCTGAGTCTCCATCATGACCATCCCCCAGATGGTGCACATCTCACTCACTATGTATGTATATACCCGCCCCCCTCCCCCCTCCCACCTGCCCAATACCCTATTACTGTAGCACCTATGTGTCCACTTAGGTACTACTCAGTTAATACCAGTTTGCTGGAGAATATATCTGGTGCTTGTTTTTCCATTCTTGGGATACTTCACTTAGTAGTATGGGTTCCAGCTCTAACCAGGAAAATATAAGGTGTGCTATATCACCATTGTTTCTTAGAGCTGAATAGTACTCCATGGTGTACATATACCACATTTTATTAATCCATTCTTTGATTGATGGGCACTTGGGCTGTTTCCACAGCCTTGCAATTATGAATTGTGCTGCTATAAACATTCGAGTGCAGGTGTCTTTTTTGTAGAGTGTCACTGGATCATTTGGGTAGATGCCCAGCAATGGGATTGCTGGATCAAATGGTAGATTCACTTGGATCGCTTTAAGGTATCTCCATATTGCTTTCCACAGAGGTAGAACTAGTTTGCAGTCCCACCAGCAGTGTAGGAGTGTTCCTCTCTCTCCGCAACCACGCCAGCATTTATTGTTTGGAGATTTTTTGATAAAGGCCATTCTCACTGGGGTTAAGTGATATCTCATTGTGGTTTTGATTTGCATTTCCCTGATGATTAGAGATGTTGAGCATTTCTTCATATGTTTGTTGGCCATTCTTCTGTCTTCTTTAGAAAAATTTCTGTTCAAGTCCTTTGCCCACTTTTTAATGGGGTTATTTGATTTTTTCTTCCTAATTTTCGTGAGTTCTAAGTATATTCTAGTTATCAGTCCCTTATCGGATGCATAGGATGCAAAAATTTTCTCCCATTCTGTAGGTTGTCTGTTTACTTTCATGACTATTTCTTTGGCTGTGCAGAAGCTTTGTAGTTTGATCATGTCCCATTTATTTATTTTTGTTGCTGCTGTGATTGCCTTTGGGGACTTCTTCATAAACTCTTTGCCCAGGCCGATGTCTAGGAGAGTGTTTCCAACTTTTTCCTCTAGAGTTCTAATAGTTTCATATCTTAGGTTTAAGTCTGTTATCCAGCGTGAGTTGGTTTTTGTGAGAGGTGAAAGGTGTGGGTCCTGTTTTAGCCTTCTACAGGTGGCTATCCAGTTTTCCCAGCACCATTTATTGAAGAGGGATTCTTTTCCCCAGCGTATGTTTTTGTCTGCTTTGTCAAAGATGAGATGGCTATATGAGGATGGTTTTATATCAGGATTCTCACATCTGTTCCACTGGTCAATATTCCTGTTTTTGTGCCAATACCATATTGTTTTAATTACTACAGCTTTGTAGTATAGTTTGATATCTGGCATATTAATGCCTCCCATTTTGTTTTTGTTGCCTAGAATTGCTCTTGATATTCGGGGTCTTCTTTGGTTCCATACGAAGCGTAAAATTATTTTTTCTATATCTGTGAAGAATGCTGATGGGATTTTAATAGGTATTGCATTGAATCTGTAGATCAGTTTGGGTAGTATAGACATTTTGATGATATTGAGTCTGCCGATCCACGAGCATGGTATGGATTTCCATCTGTTTACATCCTCTGCTATTTCCTTCCTCAGTGTTTCATAGTTCTCCCTGTAGAGGTCTTTTACCTCTTTGGTTAAATATATTCCTAGGTACTTTAATTTCTTTGTTGCTATTGTGAAGGGAATTGAGTCTTTGATTTGGTTCTCAATTAGATTGTTGTTGGCGTATATGAATGCCTCTGATTTCTGTGTATTAATTTTGTATCCTGAGACTTGACTAAATTCATTGATCAGTTCCAGGAGTTTCTTGGTTGAATCCTTGGGGTTTTCTAGATACAATATCATATCATCAGCAAACAGTGAAAGTTTGATCTCTTCTGCCCCTATTTGGATACCTTTGATTCCATTTTCCTGTCTGATTGCTGTAGCCAAGACTTCCAGCACTATGTTGAACAGAAGTGGAGATAGTGGGCAGCCTTGTCTGGTTCCAGTTCTAAGTGGGAATGATTTCAATCTTTCCCCATTCAGTATGATGTTGGCTATGGGTCTGTCATATATGGCTTGTATCATTTTTAGGTATGTCCCTTCTATGCCTATTTTCTTAAGTGTTCGTATCATGAAAGGGTGTTGAATTTTGTCAAAAGCTTTTTCTGCATCTATTGAAAGAATCATGTGGTCTTTGTTTTTGCTTCTGTTTATGTGGTGAATTGCATTTATAGATTTACGTATGTTGAACCATCCCTGCATCCCTGGGATGAAGCCCACTTGGTCGTGGTGGATTATTTTTTTGATAAGTGTCTGGATTCGGTTAGCTAAGATTTTGTTGAAAATTTTTGCATCTATATTCATTAGGGATATTGGTCTGTAGTTTTCTTTTTTTGTTGCATCCTTTCCTGGTTTTGGTATCAGAGTAATATTCGCTTCATAAAAGGTGTCGGGGAGGTTTCCGTTCTTCTCGATGTTGTGGAATAGTTTCTGCAAGATAGGTACTAGTTCTTCTTTATAGGTATGGTAAAATTCAGGTGTGAAGCCATCTGGACCGGGACTTTTCTTTTTAGGGAGATTTTTAATTGCTGTTTCTATTTCAGCTGTTGAGATTGGTCTGTTCAGGGAATCTATTTCTTCCTGGTTGAGCCTAGGGAGGCTGTGTGTTTCTAGAAATTTGTCCATTTCCTCCACATTTTCCAGTTTGTGTGCATAAAGATTTTTGTAGTATTCATAAATTGTATCTTGTATCTCTTTGGGATCAGTTGTGATATCTCCTTTTTTATTCCTGATGGAGCTTATTAGAGATTTCTCTTTTCTGCTTTTTGTTAGCTTAGCCAATGGCGTGTCAATCTTGTTTATTTTTTCAAAGAACCAACTTTTTGTTTTATTAATCTCCTGAATAGCTTTCCTGTTTTCAATTTCGTTTAGTTCTGATTTGATCTTGTTGATTTCACTTCTTCTGCTGGGTTTGGGGTTGGTCTGTTCTTCTTTTTCCAGCTCTTTGAGTCGTTTCATTAGATTGTCTATTTGTGATCTTCTTGCCTTTTGGTTATAGGCATTTATGGAGATAAACTTTCCTCTCAGAACTGCTTTAGCTGTGTCCCAGAGGAGTTGATAACTTGTCTCTCCATTGTCGTTTTCTTCATAGAAGTTTTTTATTTCCGTCTTGATTTCTTCATTTACAAAGTAATCATTTAGTAGGAGGTTGTTTAATTTCCACGTTTTTGTGTAGAAATGTGAGTTTCTGTTAGGGTTGATTTCTAGTTTTATTCCACTGTGATCTGAGAAGGTACATGGTATGATTTCTATTTTTTTAAATTTCTTGAGATTTTCTTTGTGTCCTAGGATATGGTCAATCTTAGAGAATGTCCCGTGAGCTGATGAGAAGAACGTATATTCAGTGGATTTTGGGTAGAATGTTCTGTAGATGTCTGTCAGACCCAATTGTTCTAGAGTTTTGTTTAAGTCCATTATTTCTTTATTAATTTTCTGTTTGGAGGATCTGTCTCGTGCCGTCAGTGGGGTGTTGAAATCCCCGGCGATTATGGAGTTGCTATTAATCCATTTGCTTAGCTCCAGTAAGGTTTGCTTTATGAATCTGGGTGCACCTAAGTTGGGTGCATATATATTTAAAATTGTTATCTCTTCTTGTTGGACTGTGCCCTTCACCATTATATAATGACCCTCTTTGTCTTTTACTACTTTTGTTGGTTTAAAAACTAAATCGTCTGAAATTAGAACTGCCACACCAGCCTTCTTTTGGTTTCTATTTGCTTGGAATATTGATCTCCACCCTTTTATTTTTAGTCTATGTGCATCCTTGCAGGTTAAATGTGTTTCCTGAAGACAGCATATACTTGGCCTGTATTTTCTTATCCATTCAGCCAGCCTATGTCTCTTGAGTGGAGAGTTTAAGCCATTCACATTTATTGAGAGAACTGATAGGTAAGGTAGATTACTGATCATTCTGTTGGGTTGGATGTTGTTGCTATGATTTCTGTCTTGAGCCATTGTAATATCTGGCCTTTAATATCTTTGGGTTTTGGTTGTTTTTATATCCGTGGGTTATTATTATGATGTTCCGCGCATAACGCTGTTTTGAGTACTTCTTGTAGGGCTGGTCTTGTCTTGGTGAATTCTCTGAGCCTTTGCTTGTCTGAGAATGTTTTTATTTCTCCTTCATATATGAAGCTTAGTTTTGCAGGGAATAATATTCTAGGCTGGGCATTGTTTTGTTTCAAAAGAGTGAGAATGGGGCCCCAGTCTCTCCTTGCTTGTAAAGTCTCATTAGAGAAGTCTGATGTTATTCGAATTGGCTTTCCCTTGTATGTCACTTGCTTCTTTTGTCTTACAGCTCTTAGAAGGGCCTCTTTAGTTGATACTTTGGTCAGTCTAATGACTGCATGACGTGACGTCTTCCTGTTTGCATTGAATCTCCCAGGGGTCCTCTGGGCTTCTTGAACTTGTATATCGAGTTTTTGAGCAAGGCCTGGGAAATTTTCCTCTACTATATCTTCAAACAGCTTGTCCAACCCTTGAGTGTTGTCTTCTTCCCCTTCTTGTAACCCTATGACCCTCACATTAGGTTTCTTCACATAATCCCACAGCTCTTGTAGGCTTTGCTCTTTTCTCTTGTTTTTCTGCTCTATTTCTGTGACTGATTTATTTAATTGGAGGGTGTTATCTTCAAGCTCTGAGATTCTTTCTTCTGTTTCATCTACCCTGTTCTTGAGACTTTCCACTGTATTTTGTAGTTCCTTGAATTGATTCTTCATTTCCAGGAGTTCGGCTACACTTTTCTTCAATGTGTCTATTTCTTTTCTCATATCCTGGAGATTTTTTGTGGTTTCTTGATGTTGGTTATTGAGTTGTTGTTGCAGCTGGGTGAGTGTTCTTATGTTCCACATACGAAATTCCTCTTCTGTCATATTGGTTGCCTGATTTTGGTCGGTGTCCGTTTCTAGGGGGCTGGTGCTCCTCTTTGGGGGTGTGTTTTCCGTTTGGTTCTTCATATTTCCTGAGTTCTTTCTCTGATTTCTTCCCATGTCGATCAGTTGTTGTTTCTTTCCTTAGGTTATTGTTTGGGTATTCACACACCTTGTTTAGTTTCTGAGGCGTTAGGTGGTGCCTGTGGGTGAAATTGGACCACTCCCTGTATATTGAGTCAGTGGGTGCTGTGGAAAGGCTGTGCAAGATGCCGTCCCTGTCAGTAGGTGGCGTTTGCTTGGAGGAACAGGCTATGGTGTTGATTTTGAGTCCTGTTATCAGCTCTTGTTCTGGGTGGAGCTGGGTTGGGTAAGCCTGCCCTCAGGCCGTTAGCAGGGGTCAAAGTTCTGTTCTCTGCTTCCAGGGAGAGCTGTCAGGGCAGGGCTGGAATGATCCTGCTCAGCCAGAAAGTCTGGGTGTGGGGGTGGGGCTGTCTGAGACCCGCAGTCTGCAGCAGGCCTCGCTTCTTTCCACCCTCCCCAACTCCGCAGCTACTCCTGGGCCTCTGCCAGCAGGCCAGACCACAAGCCGCCAGGCCTCCCCGGACTGTGATGCCGGCGGGGAGATTCCCTGCACAGGAACGCCACCTGGGTTGGGCGCACGGCCTCCTCCTGGGAGGAGGGTTGCCCTCTAGGACCCGATCCGCCCCTGGAGGCACACAGACCTCAGTAGGCTGTTCACATATAACCCTTCTGTGCCCTGGGCAATGCTAGCCCTCGGTGCAGGGGATCTGGTCTGCAGGTCCGACCTCTGGGTCCCAGAGTTCAAACTGTATTCCCACCAGGGAGAGGATTTCCGGTCCTAATTCACCCACAGGGAGCCCAAGCTTGGTCTATGTCTCTCAGCCTCTGAGTCGGCACCGTTTTCCTGGGAACACGGTGCCAGCAGCACCTGGGAGGGCGGGCGGGGTCCCAAACGGGAAGGTCCCGTTCCCTGGAGGTGCCTCCGGCTGGTGGCTGTATTGTCTCTCTGGGCAGCCGCGGGTAGGGTCGGCGGAGGGGGGGAGGAGGCAATATGGCGCCTGCCGCGCGGCTCGGGTCCGTGCACACGGAGGTGCCCGGAGGAAGTTGGGAACCTGGTGCCACGTCTGCTACAGGCTCACCGTTGGCAGGCGGCGGCAGTCTCTGGGCTGATGTCCGCAGGTCTCTCCACCCGCTGGGGAGCCCACCAGCAGTCCCGAATGCAGGGGAGGGGGAACAGCAGATCCACCTACCCTTGCCGCTGGTCTCCGGGCTGCTCCGGTGGTCTCAGCCTCCAGTTCTCCTCCGCAGCCTCCTCCCGTGGAGTCTCCCGGGGTCTCAGGTACCCCTCCTTCCGGCCCTTGTCCGCTGTATGCTCGTCTTCTTGCTTCTTTCCTCTAGTTTCTGCTAGAATCGGTCTTTTCTGCAGAGACCCTCTGTCTGGCGGTGTTATTCGTCCGCCATCTTGCTCCGCCCCTACAGTTTTTCTTTATGTAGATCTTATACATTTGGGATAAAATTTATTTTTAGATATTTTTTAGTTTTATTGTCACTGCAAAAGTGGTTGTTTTCATTATGCTTTATACCTGATTTTCTGTTGTATAAAGGAAAGCTATACAACTTTTATTCTTTTTACTAACAATTAACTTGTAACAGAAAACCTTATTTCTCACAGTCATACTATTCAGTATTTAGCTGCTTTCCTTGTATACGCTAGATGTCAAAATTTGAAGATCAGTTGAGAAGCATATATTATCTAGTTGAAGCTTCCCACCTCCCCCTTGCCTGCCCTTGGATTTGGCTGCATAATCTCCTGGAGCAGTGACATACCACAGGGGTCTTAGGGACTGATACAGTCAGTCCCAGCAGAGAGAAGCATTTTATCATTGACATTGTTTAACATTGCAGGCTCACAACAATTATAAGCAGCACATTGGCCTACCCCCTGCACCCTGGGCAGACCTCTCCCACCACAGCCTGCAGGAGCTACAGCTCTAGCAGTGAAGCCCTCCTGAGAGGCTTCACTCAGGAATTCGCCAATAGATCATTCCTGGCTCTACATGGCCAGGAGTGGATGAGGGCATAATGAATTCATGAAATGACCCCTAGCATTTTTCAAATGTGGACTCTGTTTGTGAGGTGTTTCAGTCTTTGTGGGGAAAAAAAGTCAAGTCACAAAAAAAGGACCATAGTTTTTCCCTTTACTAAGTGCCAAGATATTTTATTCTTTTTAAGACCAATGGTAGGATACTGCTCATACGTTGTCCCAATATTATCTTTATTGACTTATCTTTGCTTCAGAAACCCTAAGTTTGGGATTTTCTGTGTGTTCTGGGTATGTATGTTTCCTTAAGAACTGGATATTGTATTTCTAATTTCATGACCTTTGTCTGAAGAAACCATAAAGCACAGTGTTCTCCACGCTCCTCACCCCAGTGCCAAGCTCACTGCCTAAGAGTTGGGAGCATGGGGATCCAGCTCTTGCTCTGCTACCAGCTTGATATATGACCTTGGAAAATCCGCTTTATGTCTCAGCCTAGCTTGTCATCCTGAAAAGGGAAAGTGTCCAGTGACATCAATTCTAACATTCCTATGATTCTATAACAATTAAAACTCCAAAGAGGCCGGGCGCGGTGGCTCACGCCTGTAATCCTAGCTCTCTGGGAGGCCGAGGCGGGCGGATTGCTCGAGGTCAGGAGTTCAAAACCAGCCTGAGCAAGAGCGAGACCCTGTCTCTACTATAAATAGAAAGAAATTAATTGGCCAACTAATATTTATAGAAAAAATTAGCCGGGCATGGTGGCGCATGCCTGTAGTCTCAGCTACTTGGGAGGCTGAGGCAGCAGGATTGCTTGAGCCCAGGAGTTTGAGGTTGCTGTGAGCTAGGCTAACGCCACAGCACTCACTCTAGCCTAGGCAACAAAGCGAGACTCTGTCTCAAAAAAAAAAAAAAAAAAAAAAAACCTCCAAAGAGCCAAATGTCAGTTTCTCAAAGACATATTATCTAGCTTGCCTCATGCTACCTCTTGCTTTTACTTATCTTTTTCTGCCTACTATTAACAAGGCCATTTGTTAAAACCCAGTCACAAAAGGTAAAGCCTGAAAGCCTAGGCCACCAAACTTGAAAACTTCGTATCTGTTCATATCTTTATGAGTTTCCCATCAGACACACTAACTGCTTGGAAGCTTCTGGATTCCTTGGTGTGATAAGTAGCAGCCCTGCACCTGCTGTGTTCTCTTCCATGGTATTGTCACTTACAGAACTACGACAGCAATAACGTATCTTGGTTTCTACACTGGAAAATACATGTGCCATAGTAGGAAATTAAATGAAAATTTTAATAAATATGCTTAAGTTTATAGTCATTCATTATTTAAAGCTTAAGATAAATCTATAGCAAAATTAAACTACTCTGCATGACAAAAGAAAAATCACCCAAATTCCATATTGTATAATCCTGCCATAACATCTAACATCTGAACATTCACTACATTGTTTTCCTGCCTCAGAAAATACAAAGAAAATAGGTCTCCTTATTGGGTTGCATCACTTACACATCCTCAGGGAGCTGTAGACAGGGCATATTAATATCACAGTCAGAAAATGAAGACCCGAATCCCCCATGCTAAGATGTGAAAATAGTTTATAGTTCTTTTCTTCCACATGGAATCCCTCATCGAGAGATCTTTTGAAATGACAACATGGCTATGCATTTTGAGAGCTTACTTACCAGGACTGTATGTTGTCTTATGATATAACGAACTATTATTATTTTATTTCACTGTTCTTTTTATCTAATTAAGTCAGTTAACCTCCTGTTCTCTCACATAGCATCTATAACTTTGAAGTTATTGTTTTTATGCTAAGAGAGAGGAGAAAAGAGCAAGCTGGCAACATGTGTGATCACTGGGCCCGGCTGACTTTCCCCTGCAGAGAAGCAATATGCCGGGCCAAATGGAAGACTCCAAGCCATATGTCCTCAGTTGAAACCCACTACCCAGGAAACGCTGGGCAATTGGCTTACCCTCTATGCCTCTACCCTATAAAATAAGAATAATATCGGTATTGACCTCACAAGGTGGTAGTAAGGAGTGAATGAGTCAGTGGCACTGGGCATGGTATATAAGCATTTCCCCATGTCTTCCTCCCTGACCCCATGCTGCAGTCCTCTGGGGTGCCTAATTCATCAAATGTGATGAGCACACTCTTTCCTCTTGGACTCAAAGGGAAAACAGAAAATTTCCTTCATAGAACTTGCATAGGTAACTACATATGCATTTGTGTGACAGTTTGTTTAAAGTCTGCCTTCCTCCCAAGCATAACATTCAAGCTCAGGAACTCTTCTGTTCCTCACTGCATAACCGTGCATATGTCAATGCTCACAACTGATGCTCAATAGATGCTCATTGAACATTGAGTGAATAAATTATAAGCATAACAGAAGAAAAGTATCTATTTTTTAAAATCATTGTAGAAACTTGGGTTTATTAAGTTTCCATGTTTCAAGTCAGTTCCTTATCTGTTGTGTCATACATATTACAACATCAAATCTCAATTTAGCTTAAAACCTTAGAGGTATGCTTTTACATATTTCCTTTCAAAGTGCTTCTTCAGAAACCATATTGCAGAAGTTAATCATGTCTTCTAGAGAACTACATAAATAAATGATAGGATCTCTGAGATTACCTCATTTCTTTCTTCTTTGGCATTATAGATACCGTGAATGAAAATCTAATCAAATTGAATAGGTCAGTAGTAAACACAGTGTTCTCAGAACAAAACTTCTTAGAAGATGATGCAGGACTTTGAAACTCAATGTATTTTCCTTTAGGAAGCAGAGACAAAACTCTAATAAGTTCAGTGTACCCTAATGATACTGTTATTTTGGCTTAGGGAATGCAGTTTATAATGAGGATGTACTTGCAGAGCAAGAAAATGATGTTTGGTAGTGAGTATGCATTGACTTTTCATATTACTAGTATCTTATTACTATCTTCCTATAAGAAAATTAGTACCCTCAGAGAGCAATGACCAGATGGCTAACATTATAAAAAGCACTTTGAACTACTCTGGGAGGAGGAATAATACAACAGTATTATTCAAATCATCATTCAAAATATACTTAGAAGGTCTTATAAAACTTCAGGCCAGGGGAAAACAAATAAGTTTGGCAAAGGCTCTGTTGAGTGAATGACTTCAGGATACATCACTAAACCTGTCTTTTATTCAATTCATTCAAATATACAACCTAGTTATGCATTTTCATTTTTATTTTAACCTTACTACCTTGCTACTCAAAGTGTGGCCTGCAGGCCAATAGCATAGGCTTCACCTGGGAGCTCGTTAGAAATGCAGCCTGTAAGACCACACCTGCTGTACTGAATAAGAATCAGCAGTTTAACAAGATCCCCAGGTGATTTGTATGCACATTAAATTTTAAGAAGCACTGCTGTAAATAGTTTTACTCAAAGCCATGAGAATTAAATGGAGAATTTCAGTGCAAAGAAGAAATACAGTGCTTATGAAAAAGGCACATTTGTTAAACAAAGTGCAGGAGGTGGTCACGTAGCAGCCAGCGGCAGTGGAGCCAGACAGACTTAACCTCTGGCTCTGCCTCACCAGCTGTGTGCATCAAACATTGTTTGTCCCCACCTCACACTGTCTTGACCTGCTTTTGTGCTCCAGCCATTGTTGTGGTAACCAACACTGTATGTCTCTCACCTGACAATACCTCACCTCAGTGGCTGCAGGTTGTGGTCACTTTGCACCCTGAATTTCTCTGATGTCTTTGGGAACCTGTTCAGTCATTCTGACCCATCTACTCCCCCTGAAAGTCCTTCTCCCTTGGGGCAACCGCTGACCAGCCATAAATGACAGCTGCAGTCCATTCTGAGGTGCATTCTGCAAGACTTCTCAGGAGTGTTCGCAGCAGGGTAAGCCCCATCTGCCAAGAGCAGTAACTAGGAACTGTGGCTTTCTTCTAACCAGTAGAATATGCAAAGGCAATAGAGTACCACTCTTGTGATAACATTACATTTTATACAACTCTCTCTCTTGCTAACAGACTCATTCTAGAGATTCTCTCTCTTTAGCTGGCTCTGAAGAATTAGGTGGCCATGTTGAAAACCCACAAGGCAAAGAGCTGAGGGTAGCCTCTAGGAACTGAGTGTGGCCTCTAGCCAACAGCCAGCAACAAGGCAGGGACTTCAACCACAAAGCCTCAGAGAAGTGAACTCTACCAACAAAACAAGTGAGCTTGAAACCAGATTCTTCCCCAGTTGAGCCTCTGGATGAGAATGCAGCCTGGTGACAACTTGGGGATGCAGCTAAGCCATGACCTGTGTCCTAACCAGAGAAACTGTGAGATAATAAATGTGTGCTGTGTTCAGCTGCTAGGTGTATTGCAATTTCTTATTCAGCAATAGAAAACTAGTATAACCTGTATTTGACTGCAAGCTCCATGAGTGCCATGCCTAATACAGTGACCCAAACAGTTGTTTAATAAATAAATGTTATATGTATAAAAGTATATCTCCAAGTTTTCTGAAACAGAATTCATAGTACTTATATCTAAAAGTATATTCTGCCAGCATTAATATGGTATAAGAAGCAATAACCATATATTAAATCTCTATTATCAGGCTACATATGTAAAAATTATAACACAAATAAAATAGGCAATCAAAAAGGAAATAAACTCAGAAATAATTTTTGTTTTTAATACCCCTAAGTGTCTGACCAAGATTTGCCTCAATATTTTGTCTTGAGTTTTAATGCTCCAGGCACCAATCATGAAAAGACAGTTAACATACATTTCATTCTAGGCTGTTTTCCTATGCCTTTTAAAAAATGGTTGCGAGCATACTGTACATAAAATTTCTATCTGGGTTATTTCACCTAATATCCTATCTTGAGCATATTCTTTGTCATTATAAATCAGCCATTTCAAAGACACACAGTAAACATTAGGCCTTGCATGGTTTCAGTAATGTTTTCCCAGCATTCCCTGCCTGATGTTATCTTATGTAAACAGCCAGTCACGCTGAACAGGTGTGGCGCAGCTTACTTCTGCTCTGGTATAGCCAACTAGGCCCAAATTTCCTCATTTGAGTCACATCTCTTTCCCCTCATCAGAGTGTTGAGTCAGTGTTCCAGATGAAACCCCAACAAACTGAACAAAACATCATGACACTCTGGTTTATAATAAACTCAAATCCTCTTCTAAAAGTCTTTGCCAAGGCCTGTGACAACTACTGCAACAAATTGATGCTAAATTGTTTTATATAAATATATAAAACTTTGGTAATTTGGCCATGGAAACTTCCTGGATGCATTTTTCATTTTCTCACTTCATTGCCTAATCTCACTCAGGATAAATTTCCCATCCAGACGCCATATTAAACGTGTGCCAATAACTAGTACAAGTTGGAATCAAAAGCCCCTTACTTATATCGTTATCTCGTTTACTTAGTGCTCTTTTAAACGGTTACTGACAAAAAGTGATTAATTATGCTGGAGGGAGCCGGTAAGATAAAAATAAAATGCAAAGTAAAAGCCACTGGTTACCTTTGAAACAATCTGAATCTATATGTATTTGGATTGGCAAGTCTAATTATTTACTTTTCATTATTTAGGGCACAATAAACCTTTCTAACCAGAAAGAATCTACTCTCTTATCGAAGATCAGCAGAAAGAGAAACTTTTAAACCTCCTTCAGGAATAAAATTACATGCCTGTTTTGCTATTGTTTCTTTTGGTCTTAACTGACTAGGAATGTCTTCTCTCAAATATCTCAAAGTTGTTTGTTCATTTGTTTTTATTAAAACCCATTCCCCTTATTTGATTTTCAAAAGACATTGAGAACAACAGCTAATACACAGTCAACCCTTTGTATCCATGGGTCACTTCAACCAACTGCAGGTGGAAAATAGGAAAAAAAATTGCAACTGTACTGACCATGTACAGATTTTTTTTCTTGTCATTATTCCCTAAACAATACAGTGTAACTATTTATGTAGCATTTACATTGTATTAAGTATTATAAGTAATCGAGAGATGATATAGTGTATAGGAGAGGATTATGTAGGTTATATGCAAAGACTGTTCCACTTCATATTAAGGACTTGAGCTGGGTAGATTTTGGTATCTGTAGGGGGTCCTGGAACCAATTCCCTGCAGATACTGAGGGACAACTATATTTGAAAATGATAATCAAGTCATCACTTCCAAGCCTGGTGGAATCCAACTTTTCATGTACTTTGCACCTGCACCCCCACAGCTGAATGTATCTGTATAAAAACATATAGTTGTGTAAATTAATCTCATTTTAAATTCATGACCACCAACTTCCTAAGAATGCGAACCCCTCCATATGAGCACTAGAAGCAATTCCATCTCTCCTGCTTGGGGATATCACTCCAACAACCTCCCCCAACATTATTAATTTTCCCATATGTACTTGACATGCAATATTTCTACCACCTTTCACTCATGATCCCACTTCCCTGTCTTGTTATGGCCCCATGTCGACACCTTGAAGCAGGTGAATATACTTGCTCTGTTCAATTTTCCTTTACTTGTCCTTACTTCAAGCCACTCCAGATTATGCTTTTGCCTGACTGCTCCATCGAAACTGCTTTTGCAAGGCTCTCCAATAATCTCCACGACGTGAATTCACATTCCTCATCTTACTTAGCAACCTTTAATATGGTTGAACATTATTTCCTCCTAAAAACACTTTCTTCGCTTGACTTCCAGGACACCACACCTTCCCAATGCTCTCTCTCAGTCTCAATGTTGGCTGGTTCCTTTACTCCCCAGCCTTCTAATGTGGGCACACTCCCAGGCTAACTTGCCCTGTAACTTCTCTTTCCTATTATTTGTCTATATGTCTATCTTCATCTCTCTATCATAATTCCCATTCAAGCCAGAACAGGCTAAGCCATGATGTAGTAACAATACCCCCCAAATCTCAGCAGCTTTGAAAAAGTTTGTCACTCATATTACCTGTCAATTGTGGTTTGACTGGCAGTTCTGCCCACGTTGTCCTCTCTCTGAGACACAAAGTTGACAGAGTAGCTACCATTTAAAGCATTGCCAGTTGCTGCAGCAAAGGCGAAGAATGTGACAAATTGCACACTGATTACTAAAGCTTCCACCCAAAGTAACACATATCATTTCCACTTGATTTTAATTGGACATAACAAGTCAGATGGTCATAATGAGTAGAAAAGTACAATTCCAGCATAAAACCATATTAGAAGGGGAAATGGAAATATTTAATGAATGGTTACCAAAACTTCCAAATTCATACCTTCTGCCTAAGCTTTCCACTAAACTCTAGATTCATATATCTAACCCTCTGCTCAACATTTCCACTTAGATACCTAATTGAAACCTCAAAACTGAGCTCCTAATCTTCTCTTCCCAGTTTTTCCATCTCAGTTCATGGCAACTCTATGAACTTCATATATAAGCTCCATAAGATTTTACTGCTGTATCCCCCAATGCCAAACAAAATGTGTGGCAAAAAGTAGATTAAACAAATGAATTAATGAATAAATATTGTGTTTTGTCTAAGTTCACTCTCTGATTTCTCTGCATCTTTTAAAAGTGGTGAAATAAAACAGATACCTCACTCAGAAAAATGATTCTAACTAATAGAATATAGTGGTCAACAACTTAGCTCTCAAACATCTGGGGCCTGTTACTATAGCCCCAGATGTGTTGAGCTTTCTGCATTCTCCGTCTCCCCTACCCCACAATTAGCTTCCTTTAGAGACAAGTGCTATCCTAGTAGGTCACTGATATTCTGTGAGCCTCATAACTGAGTTTGAGCCTTCACTACCTGTATCCCTTTCTCTTCATGCCATAAGTTCAATCTCTCTTTACATGTGTACACAAACCTTTCAGAGAGCCATGGAATACATCACACTTTTAAGCAGGTTACCCTGTGATTTTCATTAGACATTTCCAAGGCTACTTACTATAAATATATGGCAGATTTTTCCTATTTTGGAGTTAATTGCATTTACTTTGGGGCTTAAATCATTTTTTCTCATCAAGCCTTTCAAGTCCATCTCCTCCTCATTAATTAGACAAATGTCACTCCAGGTGTGGAAGTTTGCTTCCTAAAAGCCGGAGATTTTAATGAACTATTTGAAAATTATGTTATTTTCTGCATCTCACTGACATACCAGGTGACACAGTTGTCAGCTGTAAGCTGACAGTTGCAAACCCAGGGGACCTTAAATCGAGACTCCAAATAAGGAAACACAACAACCCAAACTAAAATTGCTATTCCCAAATATATATATATATATATATAGTATTTGCTTCTCTTTTTAAAAAATATTATGAGATTATATCTAACTTCTATTATTCTACAGTATCTCTTTTGTAGGTCTGTTGTGATGATTAAATCAATAAAAATATATAAAGTATTGCTGGGCGTGGTGGCCCACA
Source organism: Microcebus murinus (assembly GCF_040939455.1). NCBI lineage: Eukaryota > Metazoa > Chordata > Mammalia > Primates > Cheirogaleidae > Microcebus > Microcebus murinus. The sequence goes on along the minus strand of NC_134109.1, from coordinate 56,492,355 downwards.
CCTGTAATCTCAGGGATTTGGGAGGCTGAGGCAGGAAGATCACTTGAACCCGGGAATTAGAGGCTGCAGTGAGATATAATCATGCCACTGCACTCTAGCCTGGGTGGTAGAGCAAGAACCCATCTCTAAACATATATATGATACATAAATATATATATATATATATATATAACATGTATGTGTAAAGTGCTTAAAACAATATTTCATTTACATGTATGTTGCTATTATTTTCTTTTTCTTAAGATTAGTTATTATTTAATAGTCTAAGTCTCCCTTAAATTACAATCTGATGTATAATCTTCATGCACTGTTGTTATTAACATTTTAAATCTTTGGTTGATTAAAAAATAAGATTTAAGTAAACCAAATTCACAGAGAAATTGTGATTACACACATGTTAGAAAACTTAGATATATAAATGTAGCATGCGAGACAGGAAAATAATTAGGTATCAATGACCACATAGATCTAATAATTCTGTCCTATGTCAGAGCACATAATAGAAAAACAATCCAGGAGAGGTAACACTGAGTCACCTAATAAAAACTACCGAAAGGAACTTGCCCACCTGAGTGAAAGAGAGTCAGACGCAGCAGTCTGGGCCCTGTAACCGATTGACTGAACAACCTGAAGCCAGTCATGGATCAGCATTTTATTCAAATGTGAATAGAGATGACAGCCCAAAATTTTAGTTACTATAGTGTGAAAACACTCATTTTTCAATGTCAGTCAGTCAGAAAATATAAATTCTTTCTTATAGATATGTCTCCAGACACAATCCCAGCCATGACAGGAGAAAGCTCCGATTCGGGCTAGGCTGGGTGTGTGGCCTCGTACTGTTTCCTTGCTCTTTACCGTGGCCATCCCAACACGGGCCTCCAGGAGGCAGTGTCTCTTCATTTTCACTGAGTGCATGAATTCTGCCAATCCCTCAATATTCTTATCTTCTGTACTCATTCTCCTTTTCAAAACCTTTTCTAGTCCAAGAAAAATTATTCTGTAACTATCCCTCCCACTGGCCCGTCATCATAGAACAATACATCATGACTTTGACAAGTAGGGGGAATTGGCTCAAAGTTTACACACAGGCCCTTGGTTTCAGGAGAGCTAGAGGAAAAAAGGACCACAGTTCTGAAAGTGAAAGGGCATAAAATGATTTTTCATTCACAGAACTTGAAGGAAGATGCGATTTTAAAAATAGAGCTAAAAAAACAAATAAATAAAATCGTTGGCCCTCTTGTACATGTAAAGCTACATATGTTGCAATCCCTAAGACAACCAACGTTCCTGTTCAGAACTCAGGTTGACCTCTTGTCACTTTTTCTCCACTGAAAGTTGCTTTTGCTTTTGATGTTCATTCTCACTGATTTTTACCTTCAACCAGGCCCTTTGATGTGATGTTAGCTATTGTAACCATCAAAAACCCTAGCACAGTGGATATAACCTTTTTTTCATCATGGGTTTCTTTAAGATTTTTATGAAAGCCAAAAACATACATATATGAATATTTGCTAAACATGCACATATGTAACATCCTTATGCTTTACTAAAAATTAATCTCAAGGGTCTCCTAGCTTTTGCCAAGAAAATTCCTCTAGGTGGGGAAGAGAGCCCCTTACAACTCTTCTTTTTTTTTTTTTTTTTTTTTTTTGAGACAGAGTCTCGCTTGTTGCCCAGGCTAGAGTGAGTGCCGTGGCGTCAGCCTAGCTCACAGCAACATCAAACTCCTGGGCTCAAGCAATCCTTCTGCCTCAGCCTCCCGAGTAGCTGGGACTACAGGCATGTGCCACCATGCCTGGCTAATTTATATATATATATATTAGTTGGCCAATTAATTTCTTTCTATTTATAGTAGAGACGGGGTCTCGCTCTTGCTCAGGCTGGTTTCGAACTCCTGACCTTGAGCAATCCGCCCGCCTCGGCCTCCCAGAGTGCTAGGATTACAGGCGTGAGCCACCGCGCCCGGCCACCCCCTTACAACTCTTCTACTGCAAGTCTTAGGTCAATCAGATTAGTCTGATCATCAAGTGGATTTTTGTGAACCAATAGCTATATTTAAAGCCAAATATCAACAATTCAGGAAAACTATTTTTGCCTTTTTTATTTGGAAATACTCTATAGAGAGATAACTTTTAAGTACCACACAGGACTGATGTTTTATTTGTAGTTTGATCACTAGGCAACTCCTTCATTCATGTATTTCTGTGATTTTTACTATCATTACATCACTTTGCATAACATTTAACAGTTACTGTCATCAGGGCACTTCACATTTTAACTAAGATTCCCTTATAACACTCCTGAGAGGGAGATAAGCTTATTATCTCCTTATAGGTAATCAAGCCGGAATAGAATAGCTAAATGCTTTTTTAGCGTAGTTGTGAAAGTTGGTTTCAATGCTAAATTGATGACTCCCCAACCTAGGATCATCAAACCACACCTTTCTCCTTTACAAAAGTTAGCAGTACTTCCAAATGTACCAGTTCATAAATGATTTAGTAATATCAACTAATGAAAAGTATTTCCATAGCATCTGAAAATCATTTTCTGACAAAAATCCTCACCAAGCCTGAAACTTGATGTCCCAAATTTAAGATATTAAATCACAGAAACCATCTCCATTTCACCAGAAATAATATATTGCTACCCCACCATTGTTATTTTTGTTGTAATTGCACTAGTTGGTTTAAACTTTAAGATCAGAGTGGCCCCTAGAGGCACACTCTTCTGTTCAGCTTCAAATTTTCAACAGGTGCAAGTTGAATACTCATTGATTATTCATTATAACAAAAATCTTATGAATGCAAATCTTACTACCACCACCTTCCTAGACTTATGTAAAGAAAGTCAATTCTTTTGGAATTTGAAATCTCATATTTTGAAACTATACAATTCAAAAATGTTGTTGGCAGAATAGAACCTTGTTAATATTTACTGACAATGAAAGTTCTAAAATGGAATATAGAAGTGAGATGTTTCTTCCTTAAAAAATCAAGAAATATAAAATGCATGCTAATAATATGGTAATGGCTATCCCAAGACAGTAACTCAAGAATTAACTGTCTGCAAATAATCATCTGTGTAAGCAGTACCTTGACTTTAAAGCTCTTAAAAATGCAAACCTGAAGACAAGGGAGCTAATCATACTAATTAACTCACTGTGCCTTGTAACAAATTAATTTTGAGTAAAGGAACAGGCAACTAGAGAAAAAGGCCAAAATCTCAATTAGTTAATCCGAATAGAACATAAATACTCTCAGAACTCATTTGGCCTTTAGCATAAAAGAGTAGAACCAGGATGGTGGGAGCAGTGATCGCTCCACACTGACAGCCTGGAATTTTTATTTATGGCACCGTTTTTAAGTTCTGCATTCCAATAGGAGCATTTACTATATTTGGGCAGCAGAACATGACAGGTTGATGTAGACTATCCATAACCAGCTCCACCCTCATAGAACTAATGCAACCTGGAACTTTTACAAGTTCTATTAGTTTAGCTTCTGCTTAAAAGATGTTTCTGGCAGGAGAGCTTTTTAGGATAGGTCTTGCTTAGGACTGTCAGCATTCATTTTTAGTCATAAAGTGTGGGTAAGAGTCCTCTGCATACCTGATACCATTTTACAGAGACTACATCACCATTCTAATAAATGCTGATACTCTTTTGAATGTCTAGAAAGTAAATGTATAAAGTAAGATTCATTCCTCACTCCAGGAGTATCTAGTTCTTGTATCTATCCATCTATTCTCAGAATCATCAACCTCTTTTTCCACAGGTATGAGCTCCATGTCTTCAAATATACTCAGGTGTTACTGACTTAAATAAAGGTTGCCTTTCGCTGATGCTACCACTGATCTCTCCAGCCACCAATGTAGCCTTCCTTTCACAAAGTCCTTAAAGGATCTTCTACATACAATGCTTCTATTGGCTCACTCGCACACCTTAGAATTCTTATCATAACCAGCCCATGTTCATAAAAAAAAAAATTAACTAAAATAAAATCAGGCTTCCCAAACTACTTTTCTTCTGAAATCTCTCAAGGCTCACCGATGACCTCACCAAATCCGGGAGCGTTTTCTTAACCTTTGCTTTCTCCAAGGCTCATCTGTTCTATTTGATGTTGTTGACTACCACCTCTTTCTCCTAGATTCCAGGACATTGAATTTTTCTGATTTTCCTCCTCCCTTTATAACTCTAAGGATATATATTTTAGGAGTACTATATACTTCTCTCATGTGAATGAGCATTGACCATAACAATGTATTTTTACAGTATCTTTCAATAACTTAAATTATTTGTTATTAGCATTATCATCTGCTATATCTAAGACTTCTACTCAACAGGCTTTTTTCAGTTTTAAACTGTGAAACCTTAAGGAAATACTCTGATCATTTTTGAAATCATCTAGTGCCCAAACTTGCATACGCTAACCAAGTATATTCTTAATATTAAAATTACAAGTTTGTCCTTTATTTATAATAGGTATTCAAGTAAGCAAAGAAAGCTTCCTTCTCTAAAGGCAATTAGAAGAAGCTTGTTGAAAACATTATTTTGGTTTTGCTTCATCCTGTTAGCCAGACATCTCAGAACTCAAACTCAGAGGAACTTTAAATTAAATGAGGACGCTAATTGTGAACATGTGACACTCCACACAGCACACTGAAGGTCTCTGGTGAAGGTTGTTTTGTTTGTTTGTTTGTTTTAAATAATGGAGGTCAATTAAGCCTTAAAACAATAATCATAAAGAATCACCCATGAAAAAATAAAATAAAAGAAATAAAAATAAAAGAATCACCCATGGAAGATGCATATTCTCAAGTCAAGCTATACCTAAAACAAGTCCATCATTCAGCTTAAAACTTACTTTTCACAATTGTCTGTTATTCCTTTTTATAATTTTCACTATAAAAGTTTTTTATATGTCTCCCTTATCAACTATTTCCATTTCAAACAGAATCTAGTCACTGTATATTAATAGTATTTCATGTGCTAGAAAAAGTAAGCATCCTCAACAATTTTATAAAATAAAATAAAATTTATCACCACCTTTTTCACCACCCAGAAAAGGTGGTGATCAAATTGAAAAAGGTGAGCTCTGCTGGCCTCGTGGAGTAAGGGAAAAAGGAAGGCAATGATATCCTAATGCCGCCTCACTATTTGCCTATTTGCCTGCATCTTTCCACCTTTCTCGCCCTCTCTTAAGATGGTTAATTCATACCACTAACTTCCTATATTTTTCTTTTTTACTTATTTATTTTATTTTTGTTTTCAAAACAAAAAACATTTCAAAACAAAATACGTTGCCCAGGCTAGAGTGCAGTGGCTATTCACAGGCACAATCACGGTGCACTACCCGAATTCCCAGGCCTCGAATTCCCAGCCTCAAGTGATCCTCCCCAGTACCCCTGGCCTCAGCCTCCTCCATAGCTGGGACTACAGGTGTGCATCACCATGCCCAGCTAGCTCCCTGTACTTTGTACATGAGCTTATTGTTTCCCCTGTAATAATCTGTATTATCCTTTGACATAGACATTTTACAGTCTCATATGGAGAACGGATATGAGCAGACAACAAAAGTTGGAATTTTTCCTCTTCCACAAATGTGTTATGTAACTGTAATACCTGCTATCATTTCCAAATACTTACTCTATATCAGACACTGTGGGAAGCACTTTGTAGATATTGCCTCATGAGGTCCTCACGACCGCTCTATGTAGTAGGATTACCCTCAATTGATTGACAAGAAAACTGTGACTCAGAGAGGTGAAGAGACTTGCTTAGCAAGTAGCAGAGCCAAGATTCCCAATCCACATTTTTTTTACTCTAAAAGAGCATGCTTTTCACAATTAAATTAATCTTGCTTTTCATCATACCTCGGATGTATGAGCACTGAACATTAGCACTCTAATCCAGTTGAGGAATATTAAATGCTCATCAGCCCAGGCTGTGCATCCCAGCATGTCAAGAACCCAGGAGAGATTTCAGGATCACTAAAAAAAAAAAAATTGAGGACAAGCCTACAGCTTACTTCTCCCCTTCAGTGGACAGTAGCCACCACTGTTTATTGTAAGATGTGAGTTGCCATAGTAATCAGAGAAGGCTCAACTGGGAAAGAATGGAAAGCAGTGCTATATTTTGGAGAGACATTTTATCTATATGCCTTTCTGTGAAAGCCTATTCCTGTAAGTGGGACTTCAAATGTGTTGTGCACTCCCATAGTCATCAAAACCATGAGAGAAATACATCTTTTATAATCCTATAGGCCAGATCGGCCCCATCTTCAATTCTAGGGACTCCCACTAATGTCAGTAAAAAGAAAAAAATTAATTCATATCAGACCAAAATTATTTCTAAATGAATCTCTTCAAGTAAATCTCAAATTGATTATGTGTTTGCCACTGTGTATGTTTATTTTAAAAGAATAATGAGGTCATCTCTTCTCAAATGTGCATATTTCTGTCACAAGCAAGTCTACCAGAAACCTTCTGAGAACCTCGCTTAGTAGATTACACAATTATTAGAGGCTCACCTTTTGTGAAGTTTAATGAACCGGAAGTCACATTTTAACGTCAGATAATGTGCTGTCAGAATCAGCCATCATTCCTTCAATATATCTGAAATAAACTATAAATTAACTTGATCCAAAAAACTAATTTATTAAGCCAGCAGAGGGGCAAAAACAGCCAGTGGTTATGGGGAAAGACTTCAAGGAAGACTCATTCTGAAATCATATAAGGAGATGGCAATGACAGTAAGAATGACAACTGATTTACAGACAGTCGTAACAATGGGGGGAAGAGGATTTCTGTAGTGAGGCCTTGAAGTCGTCATAAGTTGCACATGGGATAAACATGTACTCAAAGCCCGATGAAGACTGCCACAACCCAGGCACAATGTCAACAGTGTGGAATGCATATTCTCAAGTCAAATTATACCTAAAACAAGTCCATTATTCAGCTTAAAATTTACTTTTCACAATTGTCTGTTATTCCTTTTTATAATTTTCAGTACAAAAGTTTTTTATATGTCTCCCTTATCAACTATTTCCATTTCAAACAGAATCTAGTCACTGTATATTAATAGTATTTCATGTGCTAGAAAAAGTAAGCATCCCCAACAATTTTATAAAATAAATAGCTGTATAATGCCTCTTTTGTTGAATTCACACCATTTTTTTCTTCCTAGTTTCCTTTTTAAGGACATTATTCAGCTTGTAAAAGATCTTTTCTAGTGTATAAACTTCTGACCTCTGCTTTTCCCACAGCTTCCTAAGACATTGTAGGTGAGATATTTGTGTAGGCTGAAGCTACTTGTATGCAATGTTGGAATAATAAGTGCAATCAATTCTGCAAAATAGCTGGTTGGTTCTGAGAGAAGAAAAACAATCAATTTAACAAACTGAACATGCATTCCACTCCAGACACTGGTGCAAGGTGTTCCACTGACTCAAGAACAAACAGAAGCCAGCCTCTGACCTCAAGGAGCTTAGAGTCCTGGATTAGGAACAAAATGAGTGCAAATGACTATAAGTGATACCCTTTGGTACTAAGCCAAGAAGGTAAACTAAACCCTTTTTATCAGAAAGTTGATGGAACATGTTTACTTAAATAAAGTCATCAACTTTACTGGTTCATTTGGTTTATTTTAAAGGAAAATAAGTTTACTTTCCAGTATATATACAGAAGCACAGGGAAAAGAAGTAGGAGAGGCATTTTATAACTTGTCAAGATACGATTTAAAAAACAACAACAACAACACCTTTTTACACACACACACCATACACACATGGTGATGACCTGCCTTCCCTCCCCGACCACAAGCAGGAAGGCAGCCCAGTGATAACTGCCAAGGCCCACACGGGGAGAGGCTCAGAGCACAGTAGCAGCTCGGTAAGCTCAGGAGAATGACTGCTTATTGGGCAAATGGGGAATAAAGTAAATATATTGAGAATAATGAGAAACAGGCTTTTCATTGACAGAGAAGAAACTTACAAATATGGAAAGTGGAAAGCAGAAATGACCTTTGCAGTGTTGGATTGGAATTAAAGGTATTGGGATAAACTCATTGTTTTAGATATATACCTAGAATGACAGATGTAGAAATATAGAGAGATGTATATGTATATATATGCATGTGTATGATACATACATGTGTGCAGGTATATGTGTATAATGTAGGTGTGTGCATATGTATATATTTTCATAGGTTTCCTTGCTCTGAGCACTGAGAGGGCCTGGGGCAGTAACATCTCAGTAGTAACAAAACACACCCAGCACAAGGATCTTGACTTTTAAATGCCACTCCTCCATTGAAGAAAAAAAGAAACAGAACATCTTGGACAAACGGCTGACTCCAGGGTGGCTAGGGGCAAGGAAAGAAGATATGCTTATAGCCTCTTGGTACATTAGGTTTAAAAAGCTCTCACTGGTCAAATACGGGGCAATTTGAGCATCAAAATAAATAATGATTATAACTTATTATAACTCATAGAATAAGATATAAATTTCTGAGTACTCACTGATATCCATATATACACACATCTATATATTTTTATATAATATAGAATGCCAATTAATAAATAATGGAATAGAAAAATCATTTAGCAACCATTGTGGTAATAATTAACTCAGGCAATAAACATCAATGGATGCTAAAACTGATATATAAAAGAAGCATGGGTAGATTTTACACAGTCCCCAAGTGTCTTTCCACCAAATACCTATTATTAAAGCAAGTTTTTATGATTAAGGAATCAAATTTGTTGAATTTTATTATTGAAAGTTGAAATTTAACATGTATGAACAAAAACCAATAAAAGAATATACTCTTTTCATGGACAAAAAAAAGGGGGGGAGAAGAAAGGTAGTTTTACAGTGAAGAAATCTCACAGAAATCATCTTAACTAAAAGATCAAAGTTAGCATCTCCAGAATCCAGAATTGTTCCAGGTTGGAGGTTTGAGTGACATGATGACTGGGTGTAAAGTCTTGCCCTAGATTGTATCCTACAGCTATGAAGGAAACTAAAATGCAGTCTCTGGATGAAGGAGACATGTGTCATTTATACTATTTAACTTTTCTGTACATTTGAAATTGTTTCGAAATTAAAATTACAAAAACAAGTAAGAGCACTTGCTGTGAGGGTAGTGGAAGTAAAGTGAGGAGGGCTTCTGAAGAGAGAGAATCACACACATTGCCATGGTAATAGAGCCCAGGACTGTCTTCAGTTTTACCCCGTCTTGAGAGCCCAGCCTGGTCCTTCGCATTATGGGCATGTGTTGAAGAAATTCATTAGTTGATTAAACAGGGAGAAGGGGAGGCATCAGACAGAAAGGCTTCATAAAGGAGACAGGCGAGAAAAGGGGGCATTCTAAGCATGGGGAACAGACTGAGGAAGGTCACAGATGTGGGAAAGCAGGTAGCACACAAAGCAGCAGGTGGCTGGAGCAGAGAGAATGTTCTGGAACCCAGTAGTAATGAACTACAACATAAGGGTAAGGTGAGGAATAAACACTGAATGTAGAAGGCAATTGAAAAAGCTTGTTAGCCCTTGCTAAGGAAAGTCAGTTTAGCCTTTTCTTTTTCTATTCATCCTCTAACAGAAGTACCAATGCCCAATAATGAATCCAAAGAGGAAAGAATATATGCAAAGATTATGGTTAATCTGCCAGTTAAATTACAAAATCCTTGGATGTTCAGCTACATTTCCCAGGGAATTCTGTAGGATTATGTTCCATGAAACTCTATGTTAATAAGTGTCTCATGATGGAATAACTTTGAATTAAGTTAAATTAACCATTTTTCTCTCCTAAATGACTCCTCACTGGGCTATTCCAAAAGGAAGAGAATATGCCATTTGACCCAGGTTGTCCCTGGTACCCTTCCCCACACCACCCCCATCCACCAGGAGAGTCTAGAGGAACTGCAAGAGCACTCTCCAGAACATGCTGTTTGTGGTGTTGAGCAGATAGAAAGAGGCTTATGCTGGGTGTTTGTGAACAACCAGCTCAACCCTCCTAGGAAAGAGCATTTTAAGTGAAGTCAGAGATGAAATAATTGAACCCATATGGTGGCAGAGGAGCAGGGCCCTGCACACCATAACTTGCTTGCTTCTCCATTTCGGGATCTGTTGGTTTCTACGTAAACAGCCACACAGAGATTGTAAGGATATCGAAAGCCACGCCCTCCCAAGGGCTCTCATGAGCTGACCTCTTGGCAGCTCTGTGAGCTGGCTGTGGCCTGTTACCATGGATATCAGAAGAGTTAGAGGAAGCTTGCAAGGACAGAGTTATTAATGAATAGGTAGGGGTAGTGCCTATGGATGTAGGGAGTAAAAGAAGAAAAAAACAAAATGAAATGAGTAGAGAAAGATTGAGAGGCCAGTTTGACAGAGGTTCAAAGTGCTGCGGAGCTGTACTCCATCTAGCAACACTGACAAGAACACCGTCTTCAATGAATGTTCACATTCAAGGTCTGGTGACTCTCTCTGACAGAGATGCAAACATTCAGCCCAGAAGGGGGAATGACTGATGATTTCTGTGGAATTGAAATTCAGTGGCGCATGAAGTATGCACAACGTCTCTTCAATGACCATATTGGACAATTACGAAGTTGAAAAATACATAAGTGCTATGTAAACTTTGCAAATATTCAAGGAGCAAATAGCTCTTTCCTGCACAACTGTGGTTCTTCCTAATATGAAAGAAAGAGAGTAGGCAGCAAGAACTGGTAGCAGCAGAAAGCAAGAGATAAATGGAGAAAAGGGGAGGGGGGCCCTTATGTTTTCCCCTCCAGGTACTGTGGAGCAGTAAAGAGGAAAAATGTGAAATGGAGAAAAGAGGAAGCATGCACCAGGTACAGAATTAATTTTCTATAAAGGTCTAAGTTGCCCCTCCATGATTTTCAGTTTGCTCAGCAGACCCTTGGGCAGTTTGCTAAGAATGCAGATTCCAAGCTTCCACCTAAGGTTAGGGCTCATTAGGTATAATGAGGTATAATTGAGGTATCATTGAGGTATAATACTCAGAAATCTGAAGGATAAAAAGATTCTCCAGTGATACTGATGCAGGTATCCATGGACCACATTGTTATAAACTATGGGCTATAATGATTTCGTAAAAGTCACTTGGCCTGAGAATTTCCTGAGACTATAATGAGTCCACCACTGAGTGAGCCGAAATTGATGAGCAGGCTGATAGAAGGTTCCCAGTTCAGATGACTGGGAAAGGCATAAAATATAATCAGTCATCTATGCACTATATTCCTATATGTATTATATATCCCTATATATAATATTAAGAAGGAATATAATATGGTGTAAGTCTTGATGCTATGTCATTAAATCCAAGTAAATTAATACATAATCCACCCTAATTATAAAGAAATCAAGCTCAAATAAACTCTTAAGATGGGGGCCTCTATTTTCAAGGGTCAGCCATATGTGTCCCCTCACAGCCATGTCCTGGAGGTAGTGAAGTCAAAGCCCTGCAAGAACATGAGAGTGCAGATATCTTTACAAGGTGGTGATGATTTTATTTCCTTTGGATATATGTTCAGAAGAGGGACTCTGGATCATATGGTAGCTCCATTTTAATTTCTTTAGAAATCTTCATAGTGTTTTCCATAATGGTTGCACCAATCTATATTCCAATGAACAGTGTACAAAGGTTCCTTTTTCTCCAAACCCCTGCCTACATTTGTTGTCTTTTGACTTTTTAGTAATAGCCATCCTAACAGGTGTAAAAAAAAGTGGGTAATTATGTGACATGATGGATATGTTGTCTATATGTATCCCATAACATCATGTTGTAAACCTTAAATATACACAATAAAACTGATTTTTTAAAAAGCCATTCATGGCAGTCAGTCTGCCTGGTTTCTGGTTCTGAAACTTCTTTGCTATGTGACTCTGGAAAAGCAGATCATACAACTATCTGAATGATAACATTTTTAATAAAAGGATTTTAATATAGGGAATTGAGTATACATATTTTGGAATGACTGAAAGAGCAAAACAGAGAAGGAGAGGTGCTGTTAGGAGTAGAGAGGATGAAGGGGTGATATCTAAAGATTAGAAGCTGCTAAAGCCCCTGGATTGGCACCCAACAGCAGCACCTGCTCCTGTGCTACTGGAGAAACTATCTCCGTTAGTTTGGGATCCATCAAAAAGTTGCTGTCTTGACCAGGATTGAAACCACAGAAAAGATGTTGCCTTGGCCAGACTTCAGGAGTTCAGAATCTCTCGACTTTTTCTGTTGTAACAAACAGCAACTGCCACACTGTTGGAGCCAAAAGCAGGGAACTTCTCTCTCAGCCCACTTCTGATCTTCCAGCAGTAACTTTAGAGTTGCATTAATGCAATCAAAAAGAAACCCAGCTGGCAATGGGAGCTGGGAAATGTAGGTCATAGACTTCAAGCCTCAGCAGTATAGAACACACACAAAAGGGCAAATGTGAAGCTGAAAAAGATGAGTAAATAACTGGCACATATGGTCATGAGAGAGATTGGCCTGTAATTTTCATTCTCGTGATGAATTCATTTTTAAACATTTCCTTAAATTATTTTTATGTGTATATTTAAGGTGTACAACATGATGTTTGATAGACTTATATATATGAAATGGTTACTATAGTAAATCAAATTAACATATTATCTTACATAGCTGCCCCTTTGTGTGTGTGTGTTTGCACACATGTATGTACATAGGAGCATTTAAAATATACTCTCTTAGCAAATTTTCAGTATATAATTATTATATTTCCTCTAATTTGGTCTTGAGGTCTCCCTCTGGAAGGTGACTACAAATTCTAGCCCTGCCCTCATAGCATTCCCGGAAAAATAGTAGTAGATGTTTATAGTGTGCCTTTCATGGGATACTTTATATAGTCTAATGCCTAAGCATCCAACCTGTGACTAAGTGTCCCTCTCACAGAAAACTTGTTTATATTGTCAGATACCCTTGTGGCTCTTATCTGACCTATGTCTAGTTTATTTCCACCAAGACAGCCACTCTCTAGGAGAGCCATGACCAGGAAAGAAATTAGATCCAAGTGTGTCAGTCAGGGGAGACACAGAGAAGGAGAGGCAGCATAACAAAACACGTAAACTAACAGAAGCAGTTTATGACCTACGAATCCGAGAGAGAAGAAAGCAGCATACCTTGCAGGGCCAATGGGAAGGATGGCTGAGCTTTTGGTATTGCTTTTGGTATGAGCAAATCCAACTTGTATTCAAAATGGATGCTGAGAAAACATAAAATTATAAGAATTCACTACAACAATATAACATCACTAACTATAGTCTTCATGCTGTACTTTAGATCTCTAGACTTACTCATCCTACATAACTGCAGGTTTGTACCCTTTGACTTACATCGCCCCATTTTCTTCCCTTTTTCCAACCACCACTTTATTCTCTGTGTTTGTGTATTTGACTTTTTTTTAGATTCCACATATAAATGAGATCATGCAGTATTTTTTTCTACGTCTAGCTTATTTCACTTAGCATAATGTCCTCCAGTTTCATCCATGTTGTCAAAAATGGCAGGATTTTCTTCTTTTAAAGGCTGAGTAATATTTCATGTAGATAAATGGACTTTATTCATTCATCTGTTGATGGAGTCTTAAGTTATTTTCATATCTTGACAATTGTGAATAGTACCACAATAAATATGAGAGTGCAGTTATCTTTATGAGGTGTTGATTCTATTTCCTTTGGGTGTATACCCAGAAGAGAGACTGCTGGATCACATGGTAATTCTATGTTTAATTTTTTGAGGCACCTCCATACTGCTTTCCATAATGGCTATACCAGCTTATACTCTCACCAACAGTGTACAAGGATAAAATGCAGATATAAAAAATACCACCCCCTTCTCAGAGTTGTTGAAATTATTGACTTGGGTAACACATGTGAGGTGCTTAGCACAGGGTAGGACAACAATTGAAAATTCCATTGACATTAAAGGAACAAGAAATTGGGACTAATATTTTCTCTAGTGGACTGTTACTGAAAAAAGTAAAATTAGATTGAGAGAGAATAAATCAAATGAGGACTGATCCTGAAACCAGGAACTGCCTCCTTACTGAGCAGCAGTATGCCACTGCAACTTCTTCTGAAGTTTTTCACAGCAATGCTGATGAGCTTTAACCAGGCCACTTTCGTTCTCTATTAACAATTTTAATATTTAGAGATTTACTCCTAACATAGTGGTTGAGGAAATCCATATCCACAAAGCTCATGATTTTCCCAATATCATTCAGGGCCCCAGTGCAGGCCTTCCCATTTGGGGATTCTGACTCTGTGCACTTCCGTGCTTTCTCCCTCAGACAAGCCTTATCCCAAATGCTTATTAACAATCATACTGGGCTAAAAACCAGAAAACCCAGTTTTAAGAATGGCCATTCCACTTACTAGCTAACTGCCTTGAACAAGTCGTCTTACCTCCTGGAACATTGGCTTCTACTGCTATAACACCACCCTTCTTGCAAGCAGTTATATAGACCAAATGAGAGCACAGATGTCCAAGTCTTCTATAGACAGTAACATTATAGAAATTTAATGTGTTCGATTACTGCTTTTGCTATCACAATTAATAAGAGTAGTTCAAATTCTGGTAGAGATGGGCTTTTGAAAGTTGACCAGGAAATATATTAATAGTCAATGCCATTCTCAGTTTTAGCTTGGATGTACATAACTCATTCATTCAAATTAACTTAGGAAGATTCACTTTCTGTCACATGAATTAAAAAGCCAATGCTATAGTTTGAATATTTGTGTCTGCCCACCAAAGTTCATATGTTGAAATCCTAACCCACAAGGTGATGGTGTCAGGAGGTATTAGAAGGTGCTAGGAGGCTCTGCCCTCATAAATGGGTCTAATGCTCTCATAAAAGAGGCCCAAGGAAGCTTATTCACTCTTTCTTCCATATTATAGCAAAATATGGCCATCTATGAACCACAAAGCAGGCCCTTACCAGATACCAAGTCTGCTGGCACCTTGATCTTGGACTTCTCAGCCTCCAGAAATGTAAGAAATAAATTTCTGTTATGAGCCACCCAATTTATGGTATTTTTTATAGCAGCCCAAACTAAAACACATTTGTCCAGTTAAACAACGTTCTAATCCTATGAACAGAAGGATCATGGGGACTTTGAATGGAGTCAAGCCTGAGCCCAGTCAGCCATTTTACCTTGGTTACAATGCAGAACGCATATCTGCCTGGCGTAGAGGCAAGAGGCTTTCCGGGTGTTGGGCCATCACTTCAGTGGAGCGTGTGGGCAGAAGCCAGGGCATCAGACCAGAAGGCAGGAGTTCAGGGTGCTCTTCCAGGAGCAAGCTGCCCCCAGTTTGGGCTGATCAGCAGAACAGAGTCAGAGCAGCAGCCCACTGCAAATCACACCAAATCCACCCAGGAACTTCTGGGTCATAAGAAACACGACAGCTATCCGAGCGGCTGCTACCAGCTGGCTGCTGCTCACCAAACCGAAGAACAGCTTTGAGCCGAGAGCTGGAGGAAAGGGGCTGAGTCCTCTGACAGCAAAGGCGTGACCTGTTCAAGTCACCCTCTTTGCTGCACTATTGAGACTTAGAAACTAGAGAATTCATGGGGAATTGTATACAAAGCACTTGAAACTCTGTGGGACAGGGAACACAGAGGCATGATCAAAGTAGGAAGTATTAGTTGTCATCGGGCCCACGAACAAACTTTGTAGTCCTTTTTTCTCTAACTGATATTTTTAATAATCCATTTACCCACAAGCAACTCAGAGACGATATTAGGTTTTCTGTGTTTCCAGGGGTTGCTAGGCAACGTTTCTAGGCAGCTGGAGATGTTTCCATAGTAAGCAAGTCATATTCCAACACAAAGGCCATCATCTGAAAAATACATTTTCATCTATCATCTATAAACCCAATGTTTAATACTAGGGGCCTTTTATCATAGCTAAAATCAGATTCAGCACTTGCTAATAGCAACTAGAGTGTTTTAGCACCAGGCCCTGATATAATTCTGTTCTGGAAACACACAGATACCAAAGTGTGCATCAGTTTTTATAGGTAGCATAAGTCAAGCATGGTCAACAAGATGAATCAAAGAAAATTCATCTAGGCAGATTTTTAAAAATAAATAGAAGGGGTCTTTTAAAGAGCTTTTAGAGGTTGGTGCTTTGGCTTTTGTTTTTAAATTCAAACTGAAGAGAAAATGTTCCTTTCCATGATTTTCTTTATTATTGCCTCAAAAGAAATGTGAGATAACTTGTAATACCATGAAATTTACTTGTGAGAGTCTCATTTTTCTAATTAAAAATTTAAAATATTCTAGTGGCCTGTATATTTTTTGCTATGGTCTAATTTTGATTTTCTTTAGTTGGATGCTTACAAATATCCTCAGTGTGTGGGATGCTTTAGAAAATTTAAATGTTGATTGTGCCTGGAGGTTTATAAAAAAATCTCCAGAAACCCTAGGCTGCATCTCTGTTGTTACAGAAAATTAGCTTTTAACAACACATTAATCAATAACAGATGAAATTATTTCTTATTCTGGCTCATTGCCCTTTCTTTAGCACTGTTGTCCCCAGTGCACAACCCAAACTTCTAACACTCAGGTTTTGAAAAGTTATTTATTCTGGGTTCCAGGTACTTTTGCAGAATTGGCATCCACACAAGAACTCTGCCAGAGTTGTCTTAAGTACAAATTCATCTGCTCTCTTTTCGCCAGCAAAAAAACAAGTTCTAAGTCAGTAATGCTGGTTGCTGGTTCCTCAAGAAGCCAGAAATATCAATTAAGTCTACCATATGATAACTAAATGCCTTTTGGACCCATTTCTCTTATGTTCCCTCGTTTATATAACTTCAGGAGGTGAGTTGATCACTTACAAAATAAGACATTTATACCTGATTCTTTTCTGATTTTTACATAGACAAAAAAAAGAGAGAGAAAAAAAGAGGCATAAAATATAATAAGATTATTATCTTTTACATTTATATGCCGTCTGTTTTGAATTTTTCTTGCAGCAGTGGGTACTTCACCGAACAAAGGTCTCTAAGGCTAAGAAATTTACCCTCAACAGAAGTAGACAAAAGTGACATATTTGTTCATCAAGAATAAGTATCTTCTGTAATAGACAATTTTCAAAATCAAGCATATCTGCAGAATTAAAATAAGTTTAATATTTGCATTCTTAACCAAGTCTTTTTGTTATTAAACCACCACCACAATTAGGAAAATGTTTTTCCCTTCTGCTAAGCAAGAGGCTTTCATCAATTCATTTAACAAATCTTGAAACCCTACTACGGGTCAGGTACTCTGACAGTCTCTAGGGAGACAAGTGAAGGGAATGTTTTCCCTGCCTTCGAGGAGCTTATGACCCAGGCAGGAAATATAAACAACTAGTCAGGCAATTATAGCAGTGTGGTAAGGGCTGGATGAAAGTAAATCCAGGGGGCGGGGAGAACACAGCAGAGCTCAGGAGAGTCCTCCCTAGCTGAGACCTGAAGGATCAACAAAGTTACCCAAGAGAAGGTGTGGGGGAGGGGAGAGGGAGAGCAGGGGTGTTCCAGACAGAAGAAGCCCCTAGTACCAAGGAAAGCAGAGCCTCTCCTCTTGGCTTGTGGGTGGCCATCTCCTCCCTGTGTCTTCACATAGTCTTCCCTCTGTGCTTGCCTGTGTCTTCATCTCCTCTTCTTATAGGACACCAGTCATATGGGATTAGGGCTCACCCTAATGACCTTGTATTAACTTAAATTCCCTCTTTAAAGACGCTATCCCCAAGCACAGTCACATTCTGAGGTACTGGGAGCTAGGACTTCAACATATGAATTTTTGAAGAATAAATTCATCTGATAACAGTCACTTTGGTTATAAAAGTGGAGAAGGCAAGACTAGGGGATGGAGAGATGACAGGAATACCCAGGGTATGTATTTCCAGGAGAAAGGGGGAGCTAATGGCACTCCAAGTGCCCCAAGTCAATAAGAAGGTAAGGACTGAAAGTGCCCTTCAGAACTAGGGGCAAGGAAGGCATGGTGACTTTGGTAAGTACTGCTTTGAAGAGTGGTGGGCACCAAAGGCCAATCACAGTAGCTTATGGACCATCTGGGAATTCAAAGGTGCAGGCGACACCTCAGAATTTATCCGGGAAAGGCAGGAGAGAGCTAAGGGTAACTGAAGGAAGACAGAGCCACAGGAGGACTTATTTTGTCATCAATAATTATTAAATTCCCACTGTGCATAAGGGTGTGAGGAAGTACATTATTCAAAACCTTGCCAGCGGCAAGATCAACATTTTGAGCTAATGGAGAAATCACAATTATGTTTTTTAATAACTAATTTCCAAATATGGTCAAAGACTGGAATACACAAAAATGATATTCATTGTTCAGTTTGGGAGTTAGATTTAGGGGTATTCCATTTTTTTCATTTTAGCCATTTATTTAATATTATGATATTAACTATAAAAGCTATCACTGAGTGTTTATCATGTATTAGTTAATGTGCTAAGTACTTTATATTATCTCCTCTAATCCTCATAAAATCCCTATGAGGTAACTACCATTATTTTCTTCATTTTACAATAAGAAAGTTGAGGCTTAATGAAGATAAATAAGTCAGCCAAGGTCTGATAGTAAAAGACAGAAATTGTACCCAAACCTCATTCATGTTCATGCTGTTATTAATAAAAACTATGCCATGAACTCTTTTAAAAAGTTATATTTGTGTTTCAGAAGGAATATGGTGAGGGGAAGTATTTTGTTTAACTTGGGGAACAAATAAGACAAACTATTTTATATGATGATATCAAAATTAAAAAAAAATTTTATAATATAAAGTCTCTTATCACTTGTCACCTGCATCAGGGTACCGAGCTTGTTTAAATTCTGTCTTGAATGAAAGAACCTTAGGAGTTTCATGTTTTATGTACATCTTGCTTGCCATAAATTGACATCAATTTCCCAAGAGCGGATATGTCTTCTATACTCTTTGTTGCTCCCACAAAACCTAGTTCAGGGGTTTCATTGTCTGAGTCTAATTAATGCTCAATAAGTGTTCGCTTGTTGAACTACTGAAAATTGAACAAAATATTGAAACAGAACAAAACAGGGCTATAAGGTACAGAGACCTCTTTGAAAAAACATGCCCTTTCAAAACACCATTTTCCACTCCTTTCTTAAATACTCTGGGTCTTTGGTGATATTTGACACCATTTTTTAGTACTGATTCACTGGCCCTGGAGAGAAGGGTGATTCTCTTCTCCTCCACCCTTCCTTGGCAAGGATAAAGGGAAGCTATTTCTATCACTTTGGGAAACTGAAAGGAGACATTTTACTTCCAGCTGCTTATTGAACATATTTAATCAACACCGACAATCAATTATACATCTTTGCTTTGCTGCTATGATCACTAATGGAATACAGTTGACTCACACTATTAGCAGTCAAAGGCCATGCATAAATGTAACAGTAACTGGTAACTGCCTAACTCCAAAATCATGTCTTTAAAGACATAGTGGAAGGAAGCTACTGTAACCCTTCATGCACTAAACTAGATTGTTTCTACTTTCATAAATCCCTAATTCAATTTAGTGGCATTTCTTCAATCCATTAGTAAACTTCTATTTTCATGTATGGCATATAATGTAAGGTATATATTGTCTAGTGAAAATGTGGGTGGTCATGGTGTTATAATAGTAACAGCATTAAATAAGTAAAAGCTCACATGTATTAGATAAATTTTTCATCTCTAGACAACTGAAAGATTAGTCAAAGGTCTGAGTTCCTTTCCACATATATAATTTGAGACAAAAATTGTCACCTTTGAAGAAAATGTTGAATAGTGGTTCTATTTTGTCTGGAATTAGACTACTTGGGATCAAATCCAAAGTTTATTACTTGTATGATCTTAGGAAAGTTAACTTCTTTTGCCTCAATTCCCTCAACTCTAAAAAGAGTACGAATAAAACACTATTCAGCCATAAAACGGAATGAAATCCTGTCATTTGCAGCACCATGGATGAACCTGGGGGACATTACGTTAAGTGAAATCAGCCAGGTACAGAAAGACAAACACCGCATGATCTCACTCATATGTGTAATCCACAAAAGTTGATTTCATAGAAGTAGAGAGTAGAATAGGATTTACCAGAGATTGGGGAGGAAAGGAGAGAAGGAGAACTGGGAGAGGTTGGTCAAGGGGTACAAAAGTTACAGTTAGACAGGAAGAATAAGTTTTGGTGTTTTATTACACAGTAGGATGACTATAGTAAATAACAATGTAGTGTATATTTCAAGATACCCAGAAGATTTTTAATATTGTTACCACAAAGGAAAGATATTTATAGTGATAGATATGGTAATTACTCCTACTTGATCATTATACCATGTATAAATGCATTGAAACATCACATTGTACCCCATAAATATGTATAATTATTATGTGTCAGTTATAAATACATAAATTAAATTTAAAAATAATAACTGACATGTATTTGTTGTTGCTTTGTGAATAAAAATCTGATAAAATCAGACAAGAATAAAGAAGATAATGAAAAGAATTTAAAATAATAATATAAATACAAAACATTGACAAGTAAAAGGGTAACATATGTGACTTTTTAACCAGAGAGTTGTCTAATTTTTTTATTGTGATAAAATTCTCATAAAATTCACTATTTTAACCATTATAAATAGTACAATTCAGTGTGTTTTAGTACATTCACAATGTTATATAACCATCACCATTATCTAATTTTAGAGCACTTTTTTCATCACCCCAAAAAGAAACCCCATGCCCATTAAACAGACAAGCAGTCCCTCTCTGACCCCCCACCCAGGCCCTGGCAACCATCAATCTGCATTCCATCTCTATGGGTTTGTCTATTCTGGAAATTTCATATAATTGGAATAATACAATACAGAATCAACTATATTTATTAAGCAGAATTATTGGCCTATATCTAGAATTTTGAAGATGAATACCCAAAGGATTAGAAATAATTAAAAGAGGTTGATTCCAGGGAAAAAGAGTGAAACTTGGGATAGAAAGAAACAGCAGGCAAGGTTGCTTCATTATAAGTTCTTTACTGTCAACATTTGTATATAGTGCTTTGATAATTTTTTTCTTTTAAAAAGAAATTTTATAAAAAAATAAATGAAGATAATATTAGTATTTACTTCATCAAATTATTTGAAGATAAGTGATATAATACCTGTGAAATATTTGGCCCAGTGCCTGACACATAGGAGATATTTGATAAATGCTAATTATTACTACTAATAATTATGAATGAAGTTATCCATGTCATACAGCAATGGAATCAGAGCCATTTGGGGACAGATCACAGGGTACTTTGAGAATGAACAGTACAGTACTGTGTATTTTATGGATATACCACTAATATGATATCAAAATAGTTATTGAAATATAATAATATTTTCCTTCAGGCTTTTAGATGATTAGGTAAATCTTGATTGAGAAGGAAAAAAAACCTTTCAAATAAAACTGAAAGCTGTAGTAACTGAATTCTGCTGCGTAAGTGTTATGCTGTCTATTGAGTCATTGTTAGACAACATACTTTGGGGAACCAACAAAACATGGCAGGAGTATGACATTGAGCTATCACCAACCAAGAGAAGGTCATAAGCAGTGGTGTCTCTTATATCACTGAGACATTCTACAAAAGTTCATACATCAGCACATCTGATTTTTAAGATGCTTCACCAATGCCACCAATTAACTGTTGAACAAAGTGACAGGTGAGGGCCAACACCCTGAAATGAGACGAATTGACAGTACTAACCTACTACTTATCACAACCCAAATGTATGCTGTGAGTTGCAAGTGGGTTGAAGATACTCTGAACTGGAATGAACCTTGGCAAGCAATTCCCCAATTCTCAAACCCCTTCTACAACATAATTACCCAGTACCCTGCTGAGAAAGTCAAGAAGCTAGGATTCTCTGAATCGTAAGTCTCTTCTAGGAGACAAGGAGCTGTAGGTGTTACTGAGCAAAGACCTCAAGCCTCTGTAACCTAAAGCATAGCATCAGAAACAACAGGGAGGACCATCAGAGCACGTCCCAGATTTAAATTCCAGCTCTGCTCCTTAACTTAGTTGATGGCCTAAACTCTCCATGCTCTTATTTCCTCACCTATTAGAGGAAGCTATGAAGAATCCAATGTCATATTCTTTTTGTGAGGATTAATTATAATAATAATCCTTATAAAGCACTTAGCACTATGCCTATGAAATAGCAAGTACTCACTAAATGTTATCATCATTACATTCAATAGTATAAATATCTCTGATCAAAGCCACATACTCACTGAAGAAAGTATTCTTTTGATACAAACTGGATTCTTCATGTGACAATTGCAGAAAAATTTTACTCTGTCAAATAGTTTTTACCTTAGTAAAAACCACTAAGAAACCACTGGGGAAAAAAATCTGAAAATAAGATCACTTCTTCAAGAGAGCATTCAATGCTCCTTGATGAGCTAAGTTGCTAATCATTTCCCTCTCTTCTTCCCAGGATTCTCATGGTACCTGTGTAGAAGTGACAGTTTCAGGAAAGAACAAACAAACTAATCACCTACTTACCTAGGAAGGTATCCACATAGGAAGCCAATAAGGCAACTTGCATGATTTGGGAAATAGAAAATCATCTCTAGTATATTTGTTTATAGGAATTATTCTCACTTGACATACTGGTTTCAGTTGCTCTAGTGAAACATATTTGCTTTTAGCTATTTCTTCTCTCTCCAGATCTGTTACTGGGCATGAGTCTACATAATCTAATAAAATCTCAAAGCTGGAAAGGATCTTAGAGAATTTCTAGTTCAGCGTCTTTATGTTACAGATGAGGAAACTGAGGCATGAAACAGTTAAATAGGTTGCCCAATATCAGTATTAGAATATAGGTTTCTAGAATTCCAGGGTTTGTTCTTCTTTCTCTGTCATAAAGCTTTCATTTATTAGAGGTGGAAATTGAAGCACATGAAGATTGATGAGTTTAGCCAAAGTACAAAAGGACTAAACGTTTTGCTAGTTATTAGGATCCAGAATTACTGATTCTTGGTTAGTGCTCCAACTACAAAATCAAACTCTATATCTAGCTATCAAGAGCAAGCAATTTAATGATAAACAAACTATGCTGAAATGGTTAGGGTCACTTTGTTTACTCTCAACCACCACAGGATGCCAGCTAATACTAGTATGCTAATTAATCCCACTCATCTGGCTAATGCAGTCTTCATAATTTATAATCCAAAGCCTTTGGGCACAAAGACCTATTAACATGCTAATATACCTTCTCACTATTTTAGCTGCTTTTCAATTAGTAATTATCTATAAACTGAGCCAATGAGAGGCAATTTTTCCAAGTGATTAGCACCTTGGAAATCACAGTCAGGCTACTTGCTGATTAACATTCTTTGGTTTTGGCAGGTAGCATTTCTCATTCTAGCAAATTACTCTAGTGGGTTCAGCTGGTGGCTTGGGGCTGTGGAAACCCAAGCCTATTCAATGGCCAATGACTACTGTGAGAAAATAGAATTCTGACATATTGATATGAGAACTAGATTCACTTGACCAAACCAAATGTTATATCAAAACATTTGTTTCAGCTCTAAAAGAAATTATTGGGATAATTACAGAAATTTGAATATAAAAATATATTAGACGATATTGAGTTATTATTGATTATCTTAGGTGTGACAATGGCATTCTGGTATGTAAGATGAATGTTGAAGTATTTAGGAGGGAAGTGTCACGATGTTTGCAACTTACATTCAGATGGTTTAACAGCAAATTAGCTAATATATAACAATTGTGGCAAAATGTTAAAAATATTTTTTGTTTCAAATAGACCTATCACTTTACTATCATGAGGGAAGATTTCTACTATAAATGTTCGTTTTAGAAAACTAGCTATATACCCAAAGCACCATATTTATAACCAAAATTTGAATCAAGTATTGCTCTCTTAATTTGCCTATGTTTTTCTCTCCTACTCCCTGAGTTGTTAAGAATTAGGATTTAAAATGTAAAAGTTCAAAAAATTCTAAACATATTTTAATGCCTTCTGTATCTTGGTACAAATATCTGTTGGACTACTCCAGAGATATCTAAAAGGTGACTATGAGGACTAGAAGGAGAGGACAGTGTTCCTACCACCAAGTGCACAGTGGTAGTGCTTATTATAGTCACACAGTCCCAGCCTTCAGCTGCCTCAAAAATGTCCAGTGACATAGATATGAATAGTTTGAGGCATCTACCAAGAAGCCAACTCAGCCACCCATAACACCTCTTATGCTTTTACGTCCGATTCACCTTTATTTGATATCAGTCACTCAATTTGGTGTCAAGGTCAAACAGTGACATGCTTGAAAATGTGGCTTCATATATCTATAAACATAATTAACTATATACTGTCTTCAAAATTACTTATAAATCAACATAATTAACTGGTTTTAATACAGTGGTCAAACTAGTAGTGGCAGTGAATCTATCTGCCACAAAAATAAAAGATGCAGATGATTAGACAAATATGCAAATAAACCAAGCCCCACAACCACAAAAGAATCATAATCAGTTATCAAATTTGTCAAGTTTTTGTCCAGACTTTTCTGGTGATGTTAAAGATGAACTAAAAGCAACCACTGAATAATGATTTGAGTAGTAAACATTCATTGAAACATTGGAATACCATGGTTGACATTTCCATGTGCATTATAAATACCCCTACTATCTTGCTCTTGATAAGATAAGCATGAAGCCATATCAGTGAAATACAATGTTGTAGCTGTTTTGCCAACAGCCCATTTTTCATTTAATAGCAAATTAAACAGGCTTGGATACTTTTCAGAAGACTAAATGTCAATAAATAAAATGTAAAATGTCACATTATATATTCATCCACATATTTGACGACACTGATTTCTCCCAAGGAAAATGAATTACAAGTATGTAGTAAGGGATTGAGAAAGACATTGTTCTATATTAAAGGATTAGATTTAACAATAATGCAAAGCATTCCATAATTGCCTCTATAAAGTCAGAAATTTTATGTGTTTCATCAAGAATGAACTTCAAAACCTTCATTATAGCAAGATGTTGGTATATGTAATGCCAACACACATACACACACACACACACACACACTAGCCATTTGAAACTGATTTACATTTCAAATAGAAATACTCAGGTTGACGGGAAAGTTAAAATATGGAATTCCCACAATATTATGTCAACATGTTAACTCAATAGAATATTTTCTTTTAAATGCCAGGCCATGAAGGTCCTAACATAAACCATACCTGACCTAATAAAATAACCATTACACCAAATGGGAAAAAATATGATAAATATATTTTTCTTTGATATTCATGCAAATCTGCACTTCTGAGAGAATTCTTAATCTATATGGAACTTTACTTTTGGCATGGAAAATCAGTTAGAAAAGAACAAGGATAACTAGAATGGAAACAGTAGTATGTGCAAAAACTGGAAAGAGAGTACAAAATGGGTGAACACAAGAGAATTGTGGCTCAGTGATTTTTGACATTTAATCCCCTTTAATTTTTTTAGCACAGAATAATATTCTAACAAATCAAATGATTGCCAGGATCCAAGATCCATTTGCTTGGATAGGATTTCTATCTCCTGCATTTTCTGAATAGTTTCCCTTGCTTCTCCTTGCAAAAAAAAAAAAAAAAAAAATCTGCTTTGAAACAAAGCAACCCTCTAAGTTTAAAATGAAATGTCTCAGTATTAAATGCTAATTTATTAGATGGTTGTAAAACTGCAATACCATCAACCCCAGCAATAATGAATCCCCATGGTCTCTGATTTCATGAGGAACTTGACATATAATCTGAAAAAATGAAGAAACATAATCAAATGTCATTGTTAATGATATTCAATTATTCCACCTGTGACCTGAGCTATTATAACTATCGCCTTATAATTGCAACTCATCCATTGGGAAAGCCAACTTCAAACATTATCATAGCTTAAAGGTCATTCAGAAAATATGCAATTATAACAAAATTTTGTGATAGTTATGGAAATGAATTCATTTTTTGTACTTACTCCCAGATGATATTTGTTCTTTAAAGAATAAGCCATAGAATATGAGCTAAATATATTATATTTACAGTGTATTTTCTATCCCTCATATATTTTTTGAAAGAAAATCAAGAAAAAAGTTTTAACTACATAATTCCCTTTTCCATAGAGCAGCTGCCAGCAGTGACTCTCATCTCCATGAGACCTGCTATGCATGTGCAGAGACGGAATGAATCCCTTCCCCACTTCTCACTCCTCTCCGCCCTCTGTCCTCTGCCCTCTGCCCTCTTGAACTTGGTATGGAAGTGCTCTCAGGCATCCTGGTCACTTCACAATAATAAGGAAATAAAGAGCAATGAGTTGGAAAGAAGTTCCCTGTTCTTTATTAGCCTAAACAAATTCCCTAATCTTTTTTAGTCTAAATTCGAGCTGTAAGTATAAAAAGAAACAAAATTTGAAAATAAACTTTACCATTTAATTATATTTACATCCCCGTAATAATATTTACTATTTATTTAGAACTTTCTACATGCCATGCAAGCACTGTGTTAGGTACTTTGTACACATCTAATTTAAATCATCTGCTTCTTTCTTTCTCTTGGTTTGATTTTCACATGTAAAAATGTTCACGAAGTTGTCTTCCATTGAGGAAATAATAAGGAAGAAAAATATCAGAACACCTATACCTGAACAACCCTGCCAGCAGCAATTATTGCAAACTGTCACTGATCCTTATGCATTGGGGTAAGAATTTAAAGGGGGGCAGGAGAAGCCCAGGAGTGGCTGAGCCTCCCCTGAGCCCCAGATTGGGCCACAAAATGGGACAAAGAGCTCTTGCCATGGTGATGAGCTTGTAAAGCAAGTCTAAGCCAAACTGTAGGTCAAAGAAGGGCCAGGAACAGACTAAAGGATAACAGATTGTCAGTGATGGAGTGCGAATGGGAGGTGAGAAGAGCAAGAAAACTCAGGATCCTGGAGAAGTGGGAGCAGCAGGAGGGGCTCAGATTTGTCCTGCATACAGAATGCCAAGGCCGGTTGCAGGTTCATATCTGCTTCTTCCAACCGACCGACTGTTTTTCCCCAGTGAATTGACTGAATTGAGCAGTTGTTTTATTGCATAGACAGTGAGAAAGCTACTGTTAGAGTGAGATAGGAATTTTGGCACCTCAATTTCCAGAAAAGCAGCACTAACTCTTCTTTTTAACTCTTTCTTAAAGAAACAGTAAAAGTAATATATATCAACAAGGATAAGTCTTAACATAATATTGATGAAAAAAGTAAACAGTTTGTGAGGTTTTGTACTATAAGGAAACATCTTCAGGGCTGTGTGTACATACACTGTAAAACCTCAAGATATTTTATGTTATGATATACGTATTTAATATGATAATTAAAAAGCTTATTTGTTTCAAAGTCTCTTTTTATCCCTGCTTATATAACTAAACAGCTCGATGCTATTGGCTAAATTTTCAAAACTTTTATTTTTCATGGCAACAATGGGAACATGCTCAACTTCCACAAATATATAAATCAGACTCGAGCAGCAAATGACACATTCAGGATGAGCAATATTTCATCCATATGGAAGCACAGTGCTGGGGACTGCCGAGACTACGTGTGTTTAAGGCCCACTGAGTTTCTTTAGTTTCATATTGTTTCTACAGATATGATTCTTATTTTTTTAATTCCAAAAATAGTTAAATTACAAGCCAAAATCTATTTAATAAATTGAGCTCCACAACATAAAAGAGCAAGGGTCGCTTTTGGAAAAGGCAGAAATAGCACTGTACTAGCTAGGTGAATGAATAAAATGTTTAAAAAGCAAATCTCCAAATGAAAATTCACTTCAATGACACCAAGTGGCATTTTCCTACACTATCAACATAGGGTACCTAAAGACTTGCAAGCTCATCTTCCTGGTAGCTGTCACCAACACGCAGAGTTATTAGCCTGCAGAAACTACTGTTGTAAATAATTTTCTAGAACTAGCATGAGAAAGTCTTAGAGAAATGACAGCCATTGCTGAGTCCGATGAATCCTGAAGACTGAAATATAAGTAATGGGTTGAATATCAAGCAGCACATTATTTCACAGTCAAAAGTCAAAACATGACAAAGAAGTGAAGTTGCATCAGTCTTGTCTAGTTTTATCCTAACTGTAGCTCAAAGTGATGTTTAAAAGAGGTGTTCCTGAGTTATAATGTTAGGTGGGTCACTTAAGACATTACATTATCAGAAAATAGTAGAGTCTCAAGTGTTGTTTTATACTACTTGGGGAAAATTGCTTCAGATATCATAAAAGCAACTGCTTAATCTGAATATTTATCCCCTTTGATCTGAGGCTATGTCTCCATAACCCAAAAGATATGAGAATTTGAATCAATTTTGGTAATTACTAATTTCCACAGCAACCAAAATTTATAACTCAAACCCCTTGGCTAGTTTTTATTGTACTCATCATATAAAGATAAAAAATACAGTTCTAATTCATTTTACTTTGGGAAACACAATTTTATCCTGATATGTGCTCTTGACCTAGGCCAGGCGTCCTCAAACTACAACCCACGGGCCACATGCGGGTGTTTTTGCCCATTTGTTTTTTTACTTCAAAATAAAATATGTGCAGTGTGCATAGGAATTTGTTCATAGTTTTTTTAAAACTATAGTCCGACCCTCCAACAGTCTGAGGGACAGTGAACTGGCCCCCTGTTTAAAAAGTTTGAGGATCCCTAGCCTTTTAATGTAAATAATACAAAAGAGTCATATTTTTATTGATGTTCTATCAACCCTTTCAAAAAGTTTTGTTTATATCTAATTTTATATCTAATTGCATCATACAATACTATATGCTGGCATTGATTCAAGTGAGATGTTTTAAATAACCTCACTTTTACTATTTGATAGACAAACATTAAATAGTGTCATCAGAGCTACAAGAACTTTTAAATTGAAAGAAATAAACCTTTATCCTAATTATCCATTTGTGATAAATTTTAGGTGATTGGTATCTTTCATGGTCTGACATTATTGTACATTACAGGATGATGGAAACAGCTATTTTGCTTTAAAAATATCTCCTACTCTAATTTGAGCATTACTTCATTCCATTTACTAAAGATCTATTTAACTATATTTTTTAAATTTACATTCTTCCCTGATAGCCAAAAGGTGCTGTAGGAAATAATTTCAGTCATTGTTTCTTGTATCTTCTTTTTGGCTGTTGCTGCATGAGAAAAATCTCAATGATTAATTTTGGAAAATAAAGAAGAGAATAATTTAATTATGTTGTTCATAGAAGAAAACAATGAAAGTATAAATTTTCTCACATGGTGAGGTAGCCTTTGTAGATGAGACACAGGGCTCATCCATTCTCTAGCATTTTCTGAGTTTGTAGAGAGAAAGCACTGTATCCAAGCCAAGCTAATCACAGATAATTGCCCTAAAGATCTTGGCATAAGGTGATATTTTAGGAAACCTGAAAATACCTCTTGAGAAAATCATAGTCATTCTAAAAGACAAGGAGACATTATGAAAAATATATTTTCTATCTATTAACCTCTTTATTTTTAGAAATTTTGGTCTACCACACCCAAGCATACATAATAAATATCTATTCAAGATAGTTGTGAAGATAGAAACTGAGAATCATACCCAATAAACTAAGAATCATACCCAATAAACCCAACTACTTTTGCTGTTGGTTTTAAAATGTGTATTTCAACACCTAAGAGTACAGAAAATCTTTCATTCTGCTAGATGTTCCACTAGATACTCATTTGCCTATTCCACAAGTATTTATGAAGTACATCTTCAGTGTTGAGACAGATCAGAGTTTAGTACAGAAAAGAATATGCAAATAAATAATCATAAACATAGTACTGTGATAAAATCCATATTAACTTTATGGATTTAAGGACCCAGAAGAAGGCCTTAAATTTCAAAGACTGTGTCTTTAAACATAAGTAAAAGTTCCCTGGACAGGAAGGGAATGGCAAAGGAGAGGAAAGACAGAGGAACAGAAAGAACATTCCAGACAGAGTGAACGAAATTTGTGGAGGCATAGAGATGAAAAGAAAACATGGCAGCAGCCTTCTGCAAGAACATTGGTGTCTGGGTTGACTGGAGCAAAAATGACATGGCAGGGAGTGGCATGCCCTCACTGCAACAGTAAATTTAAAGACAGAAGAATAGACATCCCTATCAAGTTCATTTTTCTATTGAAATATGATGGAAACCACTGCTGAGGAGAAACAAGTGCAGCTGGGAAAGGAATATTCTTTCAGAATGAAAAGTGAAGTCTCCAGGGCTATTCACTAAATTGCAAAAATTACCCAAAACCTCTAGTATGGTACATTCCCTACCAGAAAAGGGAGAGAAACTGAGGTTTGTGGTATGTCACTCTTTTAAAAGAAAGAACAGAAACCAAATATTCTTTTTTTTTTTTTTTTTTTGAGACAGAGTCTCGCTTTGTTGCCCAGGCTAGAGTGAGTGCCGTGGCATCAGCCTAGCTCACAGCAACCTCAAACTCCTGGGCTCGAGTGATCCTTCTGCCTCAGCCTCCCGGGTAGCTGGGACTACAGGCATGTGCCACCATGCCCGGCTAATTTTTTATATATATATCAGTTGGCCAATTAATTTCTTTCTATTTATAGTAGAGACGGGGTCTCGCTCTTGCTCAGGCTGGTTTCGAACTCCTGACCTTGAGCAATCCGCCCGCCTCGGCCTCCCAAGAGCTAGGATTACAGGCGTGAGCCACAGCGCCTGGCCAGAAACCAAATATTCTAAGAATGCTGAGTTTGCTCCTTCCTTGTGCTCCTTCCTTGTTATCACCTCAGATGGCAAGGAAGTGGAAAGAATGAAATCTTATCCCCTTCACTATCTGTTGGAGAGAAAAACAAAAGTCATTTATTTCAGGGTATTCTGCAAAGAGAAGCAAAAGTCACCTAGAGTAAATAGGCGATAGGCAGAGCCACCCAAGCTTAAGAAACGTAAAAAGAAATGACTTGGACATTATGCAAACATACTACAGAAAAAAAAAATGCATGCAAAAGCCAAAAAAAGAAACTCAGCTATAAGAAAAATGTAACTCAAAGAATGGAAAGAAACCAGTACAACTAATTGCTTTATACCATATAACAATTTAAGAATATCAACTCAAAAAACAAGAATCCAAGGACCAGCTAACAAATGAATTGAGATTAAATTTTAAATGAGGAACAGAATAGACACTGCTGAAAATCATACCAGTTAACATAGAAAAAGGCATAAGACATCAGTGACTTCTAATAAAAAAAAATCAAGGATACTAAACAAAAGCCAATAGAAATCAAATGTATAAATGATCCAACCCAAGGATAATGTGTTATAATGAAATTTAGCAAATGAAACAGAAGATACACCCAGAGATATAAGAAAATTCCTCAAAAATGAAGAACCAACTGAGTCTTCAGATTAAAAGAGCACATTATGTTTCAGGAAATTTAGAAACAAAACAGTCAACTCTAAGGCAAATACAGTTAAGTTTTGAACCTCAAAAGAAAAACCCTTCAGACATGAAGCAAATAAAGTATGTGAAAGCAGGGGTGGATCATTTTCACAGAGAAAAAAAAACAAAACAGGTTGCTGCTGGAACATTAAATATCAGAAGATAAAAGAGCACTGTGTATAAATTCAGCAAGAAAGTATAATCCAAAAATATAACTCAAGTAATACAGTAGCCATTAGCATTTCTTTAAAAGTTCGTGTAACAATGAAATCCAGCTAATCAGAAAATGCATAGATATAAAGATCTTCAGAATAAGGAAATTCTAATAAAGAGACTGGTAGTGAGCTTGAATCAACTTAAATATAAAATCAATCCTAAACAACTGTGAGAATTGTAATTATATCTGTTCAATGCAAAAGCAACAACATAACTAACAAAATTCAGGGGGGAGAGGAACAGAGAAGTAGACATTATTGGAGACCTAATTTTTTCATCTCACAAAGCAGGAAATCAAAACAGAGCTTTTTAAAAATGACAATAACCTCTTGGTGTTTTTCAAGTTCTCTTTTTCCATTCTTATAGGGAATGTAAGAAATAAAATCTCTTATGTTAAAGAGATAGTCTACTCATTTATCTTTATACCTTTAAATTCAAGCAAAATTAACAAAATACCCTTCATATGAAAATATCATCAATGATATAGCCTCGTTTTTATAAAAATACTTCCATTTTTCTGTCATGTATCCTTCTATCAATCCATATGGAACATATGTAGAACAGTGTTTACTATTATAAATGGGAATTTCTGAAAGATGTGATTCAGTGAGTTTTTTTCTACTTTCCAGCATTGATTTTGATAATGCATGTTCATCATTTTACAAATATGAAAACAATATGCCATGATGTTAGCAATGGCTAATTCTGGATGTTTGGAATATGGATTTATTCTTTCATTTATTAAAAATATTTATTGAGATTCCATTATATAGTAAGTACTGTGCAAGGTACTGAATTTACAACTGCAAAGAAAACAAAGTCCCTTCAAGGAGCTTGTGAGAACAGACAAAGCACATATAGAAAATAAACATGCACTACATCAAACAGTGACAAGATAAGCTATGCAGAAAAAAAACTAAGAGCAGGATGACCATACATCCCAGTTTGCCAGGGCTAGTCCCATTTATGACTCTTGTCCCAACTTCCTATCTGATTGGGACACAAAAAAGTGTCCTGTTTCGATGGCAAGTTATATGTTCACTCCAAGTAATGGTAATAGGAACTGCTCTGCTGTGGGAGTCACAGAGAAGATCTCATGATAAGGTAACATTTGAGCAGAGACTTGAAGGAAGGGAGAGAGCAAGTCATGGAGCTAAGGGAAGGATTATTCCAGGCAAACAGAACAGCAAGGGCAAGGACTTTAAGGCAGGACATGTTTGGCCTTTTAAGACCACAAAACTATATAATCTATATTATTATACAATGCTCATTTTATAATATAATAAGATCCCCATTTCTATCCTATCAAGCTATCTCTAGTCTTTCTTAATAATATTCTTGCCTTAAAATATATGTAACCTAAACATTTATACTCCTGTAATATGCTGAAATAAATAAATATATATATATACACATATATATAATAATAATAATATTCTTTCCTTAAATGGTGTCACCCTGAATTTGATTCAGGTCAAGAAAGACTATGGATATTTCCCCTGTCCAACTCTAAATGGAGAAACAAAAGTCTATAAAAGCTTACTTAGTTTTTTTTATCTATTCCACTGCAATACAAGGGCAGGTTCATACATTGCTGCTTTTATTTTTCATGTATAAAAGTTTATCAGATATAAACTTTTTGCTATTGAAATTTTCCTTTGACTTTATCTATTATCTATTAAAATAGATATTTAAAACCTCCCTTTTCCTAGACAATCTGTGATTGGCAGGGCATGAAAAGATAAAAGATGCCCTGGCAAAGAGCCGCCTGTCTTTCATCATAAAATATATTTATGATGCAAAAAGGTGATAAAATAGA
The DNA here is from genome assembly GCF_040939455.1 of Microcebus murinus. Lineage (NCBI taxonomy): Eukaryota > Metazoa > Chordata > Mammalia > Primates > Cheirogaleidae > Microcebus > Microcebus murinus. Next base: position 56,458,777 of record NC_134109.1, on the reverse strand, counting down.
AAAGTTTGAGCTCTTCCCAGTCACTGATGTTATTCTGTCCACACATCTGCAAAGCCTCAGCAACTATCCAGCCCTAGGAAGAAATCAACAAGGCAAATTTCGCATTTTCTTAATTTCAAGGTGACTGAAGCCCTGGAGTCTCCTATAACTGATGTTCATGGACATTTAGGATTTACACTCTTCAGGAAATAGACAATTCATACATTTTAACACTGACATCAACCTTGAGTGCCCTTCTATGCCTCTATAAGTAATAAAGATGTGATGATCAATTTTGCACATTTTCTCACTGGCATCTTACACGGACTGTGAAAGTTTAATATGGTTCTGACACTATGCTATGTTGCCTTTGCTATTCTGATACCCAAGGATTTGGAAAGGTGAATCATTCATTCTGTTGCTTAGAGAGAGATTTCCAAAGAAAAGGAATCTCAGTTCCCTTCCAAATCTAAAACTTTGTTTCAAAATCTGCTTTGTTGAACACATTATTACTTCCCAGATGTCCCCTAAATAATCTCTTCCCAGAAGATAATTTCAAACTAGCATATCTGCAGGCAACCATCCTTTGCATGAGAACTTTTTTTTCTAACAGCTTATCTCTTTGATCAAATGCAGTTGTGTTCATATGGCCACACAGTGTTGATTCTCCCAACTATAAAACTGTACCTATTTGACCAAAGGATGGACATTTTTATGTCTACCTGCTTCCTTCCACCTGAAAAAAAAAATGTGGATTGCATACACAGCATTAATAGTAAAATAAAATGAATGTACTGGCTCTGAAATATGATCTGTGGACAATCAGCATCACCTGAGAATTTGTGCAAACTATTCATTCTTTTCCCACCCCCATACCTAGTGAATCAGAATATTACATGGAGGTAGGGTTCAGAAATCTGAGATTTAATAAGCCCTCCAGGTGATTCTGATGCAAAGTTAAAACACCTGGGGGTGCTTTTTAAAAAATGGTAATATAGTGAGAAGGGAAAGGCAGGGCATATCAGACTAATTAAATCAAAATCTCTAGGGCTGGGCCCTGGGTACTGATATATTTCTAAAGCTCCCAGGTAATTCCAGTGCCTGGCCAGATTTGAGAGCCACTGCTCTAGAGACATCCTGTCTTAAATCGTGAAAATCCCTAACTCACAGGAAACAACTTACTGGTATTACGATTTACTAATTCTATTTATTTGGGTGCTTGTTTTATCTGCCTGATGAGCTTGAGGAGACAGCCCGAGTATTATTTATATTTCATCCCCTGAAGAGCTTAGCACACTGACTTTAATGAGAACGTATTTCAATACTTGCTTCACAGAGCACCATTCTATCTGGTTCTCACATCAAACCTCTGAAATAGGCAGATAATTATCACCTTTTTTTTAATAGGGCTCACAGAGGGTAACTGACTGACTTTCTTACAACTAATTACAACAGAACCTTAGAACCTGGACTGCCAATCCAGAGGTCTTTCCACCACTAAGGGTTTCTCCTTTTCTTCAACTTCCATCTGGGATGTAGTTTCCATGCAGAGATCCTTTCCCTTTAAGATTAAAATACCCTTCCCTGTCCCAACTCCCCATCTTTCAAAAGGCATCCCTTGGCTTCAGCATCCTCACCTTCTACAGACAGTTACAGCTCTGTCCACACTGCAGGGACACGAGGCCTCTCTCATTTCAAACAGCTGAAATGCTGCAAATACAGAACACAATCTTCACTTAAAAAGTTCTGAAAGGGAAGGGAAGTAGGTAATAAAATGAACATGTCTCCTGGCTCATTAATTGATCTTTTACCACTGATAATTCTCAAAATAAAGGAAATCATCAAGTGAACGTGACAGTACACTTTCTTTTTTCTAAATGAATTTGCTATTGTTTTAATCAGAGCCTTCAGATGGCTCAGCACTGTCATGAAAATGTGGACCCAATGAAGTTGTAGCCTGAGTAGCATGCAAATATATCCCCATGCCGACCATGCACCATCTGCAAAAAAGGCCTGTAAATAATCCTTCTTTTCCTTCCAAATCCAAACGATTATACTGTACACAAGCTATATTTACAGATGGATCACCGTACTCACTCTCATTAGAGGCTTCAGAGTGTTATTTTCTTTTTCCCAGCATCTAAATGTTGAATAGTTGGTCTGCATTCCTCAGAGCACGAGTGGGCTATGTGAAATGTTTTAGGTTTTGATCAGAAGTGTATTCAGAGGGAAGCCTATGCCCTTGGAAAGAATCAGCATCTGTCTTGATTACCAGTTGTACTAAAGAAGTCACTCTTCAGGTATATTTTACTTTTATTCTCAGAAATTATATAATTCTATTCCAAATATTTTGCAAGTTTTATTTACTGCATTCCCATTATAAAATTTAAAGCTTGATAATCCAAATAGGGAACAAAGCTAAAGAAACAAGATTATTTAGGATCATATGTCCATCTTTGATTGAGATGAGATGATAATAATACCATTCATGAGGGGCAACGCCCATGGACTTGCCAGTGACTATGTTAGCCACAATGTTACATGAAGTCTGATAGTGTCAGATCACACTCCCTCCCAGGACCAAGAAAGCTCACACCTTCTCCCTGATGGTTGGCAAATAAGAAAAAGAAAGTGAGCTGGTAAGCAAGCAGAAAAGGACATGACAGTAAAAACAAAGGTCAAGATTTGAAACAGAAACTATAAGGAGGCCGGGCGCGGTGGCTCACGCCTGTAATCCTAGCTCTCTGGGAGGCCGAGGCGGGCGGATTGCTCAAGGTCAGGAGTTTGAAACCAGCCTGAGCAAGAGCGAGACTCCATCTCTACTATAAATAGAAATTAATTGGCCAACTCATATATATAGAAAAAATTAGCCGGGCATGGTGGCGCATGCCTGTAGTCCCAGCTACTTGGGAGGCTGAGGCAGGAGGATTGCTTGAGCCCAGGAGTTTGAGGTTGCTGTGAGCTAGGCTGATGCCACAGCACTCACTCTAGCCTGGGCAACAAAGCGAGACTCTGTCTCAAAAAAAAAAAAAGAAAGAAAGAAAGAAACTATAAGGAATCTATTAACAGGGTCACCTTCACACAGGGAGTGCTGAGAAGAGAAGCTAACATGAAAATTTTTGTTCTTCATGAAATTTAGAGGTTACTAATACAAGATGTAGAATCAATAGCCTACATTCTAACTGTGGATCTACTAATTTGTGTGATCTTTGGTAATTTATTTAACCTATCTATGTCTCAATATCTTTGTGAAGTAGGGATAATAATGGCTCCTATTTCATAAGTACTGTTGGTAAAGGGCTTAGAAAGGTGTTTGTCACATAGCGTGCAGTGAATATTTGCTATTACTATCATTCTCTGATGCCTCCTCTCAAACTTGAAAAGCCTCGATTTAAAATATATACAGTAGGGATTGAAAGTGACTCTGTTGGCTCTCCATGGTATTAAGCTTGTGCTCCTGGTCATGGTAATGACAGCTTCCTCTTCAATAACTCATACCTCTGGTATGAGTTATTTTCTCATACGATCTTCAGTTATCATTCCATCTTTGCCTCCATTATGCTTAATATACAAGTCAAAGACTTTCAGGTCTAAATTCATCCAATTGATTGAGAACACTGTCCTATTGGAATCATGCTAGAAAATGAGTGAGTTTTGCTAACATGGGGTATAAAAATGATATTTAACTTTCAAAATTATGGTAAATCAAGAACTACTACATCTGGAGAGACTACCAGCAGGAATGAACTAATTTGACTTACATTTATTTTGTAGAGAAAGCACCCGGGTCAAAGTAACTAATATTTGAGATGGACCCAAGAAATATCTAGTTTCAGGACAAGATTTAAATACTAAGGCTGCATAATGTATGCATGCACCAAGACAAGCACCTTCCATACTCCACTGTGTTATTTATATCCCAATTTTTCTATCCTCTATAATGTTAATCCACTTGGTAAATATTAAAAATAAGGCTTAGTGCAAACCTGATATATGAGTCTGACAACCAGTTATGGGATAATCAACTCTCTTCAATCTGACCAAAATCAATGTGTTTAAAAGCCAAGACTGTGGTCATGTTTTTTAGGATTGGTGCTAACTTTCTCATTTAAAAACTAATACTCATGGTCCTGTGTATCAGTGAGGCCTCTTCCAAAACATTCATGTATCTACCATTAAGTAAACGAGACAAGAATATTTATTTAGGCAATATCCTGATGTCTTTTTCAGTGCCAAATTGATAATTAATCCGATTCTGAGACACAAGAGAGAAAAAATGTGAATATATTAGTGGGCTTCTGACTTGATTTGATTTTTTAAATTACCTCAAAGAGCAAAATAGCATGTTGGTTATTAATAGGACAATATCTAAGTAAACAGCTATTAAGCTCCTAGTGACAATCTAACACATATGATATCCTGTTTTATGAAGAGAAAAAGGAGTATCAGAGAGACCTGGGGTGATTTCTATTTATTTTCATCTTTGGAATAACAAAAGCCATGTTCCTTTACATAGCCATCCTGCTAGACAAACATTTCTCAAATGCCATTCCACAAAACCAAATAAATTCTATGTGTGGTGTTTAAGAGTATCAAAATGCCAGTCTTTCCACATTTGCCACTATAAAACTGAAGGCTTATTCTGCCTCTGTTGGGGATGTGTTGGAATAAATGAATGATAACAGAACAGAAACCTCTCAAGAAAATGATTGTATAAGACCGGCTCCATAACTACCTGTTCAAATCAGCTCCATTGCCTCTCCTAGGCTCAAAAGTCTGCTTGAGGTATAAGCCTAGTGTTTCAGAGGGCAGCATGTCAAAACAAACTACTCATAGGTCCAGTCCCTATTCTGGGAGTCTGTGCTCTCCCAACATCAAATGGTGATCATGATACCTATTTTATAGAATCATTCTAAAGATTACTTTGGATAATCCATGTAAAAAGCCTGTACATGACAGGTGCTCCATAAAGCATATTTATTATCCTACTTTCTGTGCTTCTTTTTTCTTAAAGCTTTTTTTTTCAATTAATTGCATTTATTCTTTAAATTAGATGAGTATGAAATATTGAGTTAATTCCTGGGATATTTGAATAATTAAAGTGGGGTATAGGTTGAGGAAGAATCCAACATTGTTAGATAGAGTCTAAGATTGGTGGGAAAAATCACAGTATCTTCTATTTATAAGGATCTATATCCTTTAAGGAAGTAAAGATGGTTGCAAAACATTGAATGAGATTTGAAAGCAAGATTAAAGCAAGCCATTTAGTGAACATTTTAATTGTGTCTGTGAACACCAAGCAAAATGAAAGATTAACAAGAATTTTTAAGATAACTCAGGTCAACAGAAAAGGGCCTCATTTTCCTCACATATCCAGACATTTCAGGAAGATTGTTTATTATCTTTAGTTATTCAGTAATTGCTTCAATTCTCTAAGTTCATATGTTGCATATATAGATGCAGCCTATTTCTTTGAGATTCTACAAAGAAAAAATGACTACTTAGTTGTACTGTCATCATGAAAAGGCAATTTAAAAAGCAATCAAGCCATTTGGTTAAAGGCAGATCAGGAGAGCACAAATCTAAGATTATAGCACAGTTTTATGAGTCATCCAAGGCTCTAAGGGTATCACAGCTTTAGGAGCAACCTAAAGAACATATCCCAAACTTTATGTCCTCTACATAATTAAGGAAATACTGTTTCACTCTTTCCTTCTGCCCAGGCACTATGCTATTCATCAGGTGGGAAGCAGAAGAAATACATACACTCCCAAGGTCTTTCCCATCAAAGTCTGTTTTGTTCAAAGTTCCATTTCTTTTTATTAGCCTGTACCCTTAGGCAATGGCTGTACACAGAACAAACTGGAAAAATGAGGCTACTCTCCAACCAGTTTATATATAAAACTTCTATTTTCATTCAAAATGTCTAAGTGCTTTTCAAGCTGAATTATACAGATACTATCACAATTCTGTAGTACATTTCACTTTATGTGTATAGACAGACAGAATTATATTAACTAAGGGCTTCATTTAGATTATAATATATTCTCTTTCCCAAGCTTGCTAATGAAGAATGAGGAATTGAATGACAAAGTTTCCTAAAGTCATTGACCTGACAAAATGAATTCTATTCTAGTCAATAGAAATGAGATTTTTCTAAGCTCCTAGAAATCAAGCTCAGTTTGTATAATTCTTGAAGTTTTATTTAAATCAAAATTATGTTTAAAAGCAGAATTATAAGCAGGTCAAAAGCTAAGGGAAATTCTTTTTTTATTTCAACATATTAAGGGGATATAAATGTTTTAGGTTACATGGATCATTTTTGTAATACCTGAGTCCTGGCTATAGGTGTGCCCATCATCCAATCAGTGTTCATAGTACCCATTAGGTAGGTTTATTCCCCTCCCTTTCCAACCCCCCTACCCCCCCCCCCCGTGCCTTCCACTGAGTGGAAATTCTTTTTGAAAGACATTTTTTGTCTTATCCTTTGATATGTAGTTTTTTTCCTATCATCACTATTTAGTTCAGTTCTGGATTTTTTTTTTCTAATTATGACTATTGTAATTGATCTTTCAACTGGTCTTCATGTCTTGAGGATCATAACTTTCCAATCTATTTTTCATGCTGCCACCATATTTTTAAATACAAACCCCAATAAAACACTTTGGACTGAAGAGTTTCAGTGACACCCTTATCACTACTATCCTCTTTGCTTACAATATAAAAGTCACAGTTTCGTTGCATGTATGCAAACCCTTCAAGGCTTGCAGGGTCTTTGACTACTCCTTTGGGCTCATTTCTCACCACTTACTAAATTGGTACCCATTACTTGCACTTCTCCAAGTATGACATGCATCTCACATCCCTGTACTTTTGCTGATGTTGCTTCCTTCTTGATGTCCACACATGAATAACTAATCATCTATAATATGACCCAAGTAAGACTTTCTTTGGTGTTTTCTCTGGTGTCTACCCACCTCCAGATATGAATTGATCACTCTATCTTTGGCTTCCCCGTAATATGGAACTCTATTTGTTGAAATTCTGTTAAATCTTGAAAGCCAATATTAAATACTATTTTCTCCCTAAATATTAATAGGATAACCATGTGATTTGTCTTCTAAACTGGAAGGGTTTTTTTTTTTCTTTGTAGTTTCTTAGTATCTTCTAAAAAACTAGAATGCTTTTGAGAATGGAGGAAGGCCTGCTACTAATAGTTATCCCAGGACAATAGATGGAAACTGGGACTATCCCACACAAATCAGGAGATATGCTTATCCCATCCATGCAGGCCTTGTTTGATGAGCAAAACTGAATGTAAGTCCTTCTACCTTAACTTTTTGTATGCCGCTGCATCCTTGTAATATACCCATCTATTTGTCATATCCCTATTAATAAGTCATACTCTTCTTAAGGGCAGGAATTATGTTTTATTCATATTTACATTTTCTACTCTACCTGCCACATTGTTTCACATATAAAAAGTATTTAATAAAATTTTGCTCACTTAAAAACAATTGATAAGTGTGTTGCTATCTATGGTAGTGTGAAGAAACAAAACTAAATATTTTTTAAATGATAGAACTTGTAGATTTCACTCTAGTTAGCATGTTCACAACTAAACTAACCAATCTGTGTCAACTGTGTCTTGAAATACTAGGAATTTGCTTCACAAGTTAGAGTTTAGAGAAAAAGTTTCTTCCCTCTGCATTGAGTTTCTGATATGTCTTAGTGATGAAGAACAGACATCTAAACTTTCAATTTTTCCTAAATAAAATCACCTTTCAGAAAATTATATTCTGAAACTCTTTGGCTTATTTAAAAATAAAATTTTGCTTCCACTTGTTTTTGAGAAGTACTGTCACATTTAATGAATTTGTTTATATCCAGATTACTGAAAAACTCAAGAAATAGCTAAATTATTTGATTCCAAATGTAAAAAATATATAAGGATATGCCAAAGTTTTATTAACTAGTTATTTTGCAGATGCCACAGTTAGTGACTAGATTGTAGCTGATAATAAAAAATTTTTACAAATTGTTTTTTCAGAAATGTATAGATTTCTCAAAGAATTAAAGTACAATATTACCTATCAGAATCTTTAATCCAAAATACTTTTTAAATATAGTATAATAATAAGTGTTACTTTTCTTAATTTTGTACCAAGTGGCTCTGAGTCTAAGCAGTTAAATATCTTTTTGGGGAAACCATGAAAGTGAAACCAACCTCAGACAATACATTTTCCGATTAGATTTTGCCTCCAACGTGGGAAATTATCTATTGCAGACAGTCAAATCTATTGTCAATGAACCAGCAATCCAGACCCAAGGAAACATTAGTTCCAACAACTTAGATCTGGGTTTTGTTGATAAGCACATGCCTGCTCAGGGAAGAGATAATTTCACTTCTCAGTCTCTGCCAGTTTCTCGCCTCTAATGTTTCACACCGTTTTCTGAAATTAGAGTTTAATTTATTCTGTTTCACTTACAACCTATAGAACTAGGTACTACTAAGAGGTTACTTCCTTCATATAATGGACATTCTACAAACTACTTAAAATTATTATAAAACTATGCATCTGAGTAGAACCCGCCCAGCACATTTCCCCCAGACTAATTCTAACAAATATGATATGCTCACTTCCCTTCCTACAAACTGCAAAACACAAGCACAATTCTTGTGGAATAACATCCCAACCCATTGCCAAATGTCACCTTTATTCTCAAGCAATAGATGCTGGATATTATCTAATATCAGATAAATCTGTTTTCATTCATTTATAAAGTCTGCCTAGTTAAAGGGAACTTACAGATGTCTATAGAAACACTATAATAAAAGGAGTTTTTTTAAGAGTAAAGAAATCAAAACTAAGAAACAACAGGGTAGGATAATAAGACGAAATCAGGATTCAAGCTAGACACAGAAATGTATACCATAGTTACAACATAATTACTGAAAGTGGCCTGTAAATCTGACCTAGCCTCCTAGTAGCCAAAGCAAAAAGAAAATTATTAGAGGTAATGTAATAGAAAACTGTAATTTGGCAGGAGAAGCTTTGATTTCTCATACCTGATTTAAAAAAAGAAAAAAACTCTCCCAAGGGCCCTCATTAAGGGGATTCTGTGAGTTATGTTGTACTTTGTTTTCTTTCCATTTATTGTGAGTGAAATGAGTGAGTTTTAATAAGGTAATAAGCATCTGAGAATCTACCACCAATGACCACAGCTAGGACCTTGACATTAACCTACACCACCTCTATAGTCCCAGCCCAATCCACAGACCCCTTCCACCAAAACCAACCATCATCATCCTATATCACCTGTTCCTCATTACCTCAGTTCCCTTTTTATATAAGTGTATACTTCTAAAATTTTACTGTCTCTTATTTTAGTTGTTTTCAACTTTATAAATGTGGATATTATTTTGTATGTAACTTTTAGGATTTATTTTCTCACTTAATATCATATTTGAAAGATTCATTCATATATGTATCTTGCTATAATTCATTGTTTGGCTGGCTTTATAACCTTCCATCGTGTGACTGTAATGTGGTTCATTCATTTACTCTTTCATTAGTGGATGTTTGGGTCATTTGAGGGTTTTTGCTATTGTGAGTAGTGATACTGTGAGTATTACACACATGTCTTCTGTTGAAATGGACAAAAGTTTCAATTGTTTATATATCTAAGAATGAAATTGCTGGGTCATCAAGTATGAATCATATTTAACAACATCCCCTTAATAAATATGGCCACTTTCAGATAAGTACTTCATAAAGGGTGGAATTTCACAGGGTGAATAGAGAACAGGACATCACAGTGTAATTCACTCAAAGCCATTTACTGTTTTCTGATAATGCAACTTGACCAGGGCAACATTTGTCAAGAGAAATAGATAGATTGCCTTTCCCTCCATGAATATTATTCCCCTAAATGAGCTTTAGGAAAGAGTTGAGCAGCAGGGAACTCAAGGTTAATGTTTCTGTCAGGCACCTAAAAAGACTATGTGGTTGATTAAAAGAAAAATTAGATGCACACAGTCCTACACAACAACGTTGCAGGTAGTTACCATTGCTCCTTGAAGGCTCTCTGTGTTTTAATGTCCTCTAAATTTTCCTAATGGTATCAACTAGAAAAGCTTGGTTGAATGCTAAAGCATCTTCTACGTTTTTCCTCAGCACATTGGACTGTCCCTGTAAATAAAGTGCTTCTTTTCTGAGCTACAGCAGGTAGCCAAAGATGGGACAGAAGGGAGAGGTTGCAAAGCAGAGAGATGGTATAGATAGATGAAGGTTTAGTGGTGAAAGAGAGCAAGCCTATATGAGGACATAAATGAGGTTCATTGGCCAAGGGCAGAAGTGAAATTGGAACTAGAGAGAAAAAAGCTGGAGATGTGGGCAGAAGCCAGAACAAGGAGGAGCTTGTAAGAGATATTAATCAGAATCTACTTGAGCCAAGGTAATTGGAAGCATTGACAATCTCAGCCTAAACCTTACTCTATGTTCACTATACCCTTCTCTTGTCAGTTGTAACATTCCCTGGTGTCTGACCTTGACTTCTCTTCAAAGGCCCAGTGCTATTTTTAGTGTTACTGTCTCTACTCACTTCTAGCAAGTACTACTGACTAGGTCTTTCCTGGCACCGCCCCCCCTCCTCCAGCTTATCTGTCTCATCAAGTGACAACCAGCAAAACTAGCACCAGATATCAGGAGATAACTGAACCTTTATCAAAATATACAATAAAGATGTTACTGAAAAAATAGTGTTCACATTTATTGTCTCTCTTATGTTTTTATAATAAAGTCCTCAGCAGGAATGACCTAATCTTTATTAGACTCAAACCTTAATTATTTCCTGGAAGAGGATTCAATCTATATGAAAGTACCAAAGGTACTCACTGGCTTTTTATTTGTTGAACATATACCTCTTATGTGGAGATAGAAGGGCAAACCAACTTGAGAAATCTGCCTTTTCTGTGCCTAGCCAGATCCAGCCACCAAGAAAAATCTTTAAAATCAAAACATTAGCTCCCATCTTGCTCATCCCAAACCATACACATACTAAACAATCAGTGAATCAAGGGCAAAGGCAGAGCTCAGGTTAAGCAGAATAAAGCCAATTTTCTCCACATTGTGGAGGAGGAGTTGCAAAGTTAAAGGGAAAAATATTAGAAAATGAGATGATTTTCCATGTTCTTCTGAGTTTCCATAATGTGATTTTATGATTATATTAGAAACACTATAAATTTCCAAATAGCTAATAACGCAAAACACAAAATACAGATTCAGTTGAGCATGTTTTCTTTATATTAACTACAATACACTTCCCTTAATTTCCATGGCTACTGGAGACTGGTCTAGGCTTTCATGGCATTGTGCCTCTATTGCTAGGGGATACTGCTGTAAAAGAAAAGGTTTAAAGGTGGGATTAAAAATGTCAAAGAATATAAATATTATCTCTTGTAGATGACTGGTAATCTTCCTAAATATGGAAGGGGTTTTTCAAAGTGTTCAGAAAATATCAGACAGCGCCAATGAAAATAAAAAATTTGCTATGTATTCAGAGTATATACAAAATCATGATATCCCCATACGAAATTAGGTGGCAGCCTGAATACCAACACATAAATCTAAAAGAAATTTTAATCTCTGACACACGTATCTCTTCCTTTATATTTCATCAAAGTTGTATTTATGAAAAGCTTGGGGGAAAAGTAAAATGATTAATTGAAGAAATAATCTGTGTAATTCATGATCTAAAATACATATGTGGCTACAATATTCAGACAATTCAAGCAAACAGGGAGGAGTTTTCTTTGTGGTTTAAATTATCCTAAGTGCCTCAATACTCTGCTTCAATGTGAATAGGTAAACTCAGCCTTCATATGTATGATACAGTAAGATGACACATTTCCTTAGTTGGCAACAGGAGAAAAATAAGTGAAACCTACTGTATACACATTCTGGACCATCTTGATTTCACTCCCAAGTCCTTGATTACCCTAACTCCACCTACAATGCTTCCAATTCCTTACCTCTCTTCTCCACTTATCCCACCTGAATTTGTGTGTATGATAAGAGCTAAAATGGGAACCCTATGCTGAGCACTAAGATATACCTAAGATAGCCTGCTATGTATGCTTTGTGTACCACCTCAGCTTGTCTGCAACATCAAAGTACATTGAATTGCAGTTATGTAAGTGTTAAAAGACAAATTTAGGCACATTAAAATATTAAATAAAGAGTTTATTTTCATGACAGTGATTTATGAATCAGGCAGTGCCAGACTGCAAGCAGTTCTGGGAAGGCTTTCATAGGGTGAACACGGAAGCAAGGCAAAGAATTTGTCCCAGTGGAAAGTCCCTAGTGAGAAGTTAGTTGGCTTTCTCTTATTGGCCTAGAATATGACTGCTTACACTGAATTAGGTTTTGGTTTGCTTATCTAGGAACCCAGGACACTGGAACTGCTTTATTCTAATGGTCTCCCAGTTAATTACTTTAACATAAGTAGCAACAGTGAATTGAAAATAAAGTAACTTTCCAGCAAAACCTTATATTGTAGGAGCAGGAAGAAGACTAGAGAAGAGTAGAGAGCAAGGGCTGAAATTACAGCTGGGAGACCCTTGAGATCTACACCCTATATGGTAACCTAGAAATGACAGGTGTCACAGAAGACCATTCTATGTAGCCTGCCTGAAAGTTATCAAAACAAACTGATATAAAGCAGAAATAGATGAAATAATGCCTAAAGAACAATATAAAAGATTAATAAAACTAGGAGATGGTTTTTTGAAAAACTAAACAAATTTGGCAAACCTTTAGCTAGAATAAGAAAAATAGAGAAGATGCAAATAAAATCATAAATGAAAAGGGAGACATTACAACTGATTACACAGAAATACAAAAAATCATAAAAGACTACTATGAATAATTATACACCAACAAATTGAACAATATAGAAGAAATGTGTGAGTTTCTAGAAATATACAACCTACTAAAACTGAACTATGAAAAAACTGGAAATCTGAAAAGACCAATAAATGTAAAGAGATTAAATCTGTAATTAAAAGTCTCCCATCAAAGAAAAGCCCAAGACCAAACGGCTTCATGGTTGAGCTCTACCAAATATTTAAAGACCTAATACCAATGCTTCCCAAACTCTCTCAAAATATTGAAGAGGACAGAACACTTCCAAACTGATTTAACAAGGCCAGCATCACCCTGATACTAAATCCAGACAAAAACACTATAAGAAAAAAAAACTACCATCTAATATCCATGATGAACATAGACATAAAAATTTTCAACAAAATACTAGCAAACTGTATTCAACAGTACATTAAAAGGATCATTCACCATGATCAAGTAAAATTTACCCCTAGGATGCAAAGTTGGTTCAAGATACACAAATCAATAAATGTGATTCATCATATTAACAGAATGAAGCACAAAAACCCTAAGATCATCTTAATAGATACAGAAAAAAAAAACAGTTGACACAATTCAAAAATCCTTTCATGGTAAAAATACACAACAAATTAAATTGAATGGAAGGAATGTTCCCCAATTCAATAAAGGCCATGTATGACAAACCCACAGCTAACATCATCCTCAACAGTGAAAAGTTGAAGGTTTTCCTCCAAATGCTCACTCACCACTTCTGCTCAGCAAAGCACTGGAAATTCTAACAATTAGTCAAGCAATTAGTCAGGAGAAAGAAATAAAAGGCATCTAAATTGGAAATGATGAAGTATAATTGTCCCTTTCTGCTGATGATATGATCTTATATATAGAAAAGCCTGAAGACTCCACCAAAAAACTGTTAGAACTATAAACAAATTTAGTAAAGTTGCAGAATACAAAATCAACAAAAATCAGTAGTGTTTCTATAGAAACAAACTACCTGAAAAGGAAATTAAGAAAACACGGAGTTCTAGTCAGCCACAAAAAACAATGGTGATATAGAACCTCTTATATTATCCTAAATAGAGCTGAAACCCATTCTACTAAGTGAAGTATCACAAGAATGGATAAACAAGCACCACATGTACTCACCATCAAATTGGTATTAACTGATCAACCCTTAAGTGCACATATAGTAATAACATTCATTGGGTGTCAGCCAGATGAGAGGGGATAGAAGGGGATGGGTATATATACATTCAATGGGTTCAGTGTGCACCATCTGGGGGATGGACACGCTTGAAGCTCTGACTCGGGTGGGGCAAAGGCAATATACATAACCTAAACATTTGTACCCTCGTAATATGCTGAAATTTTAAAAAAAAATTTTAAAGAAAAAGAAAACAATGTCACTTATAATAGCAGCAAAAACAATAAAATGCTTAGGAGTAAATTTGACCAAGACAGTGAAAGATATATATACCGAAAACTATAAAATATTGATTAAAGAAATTGAAAATGACACAAATAAATAAAAAGATATCCCATATTTATGGATTAGAAGAATTAATATTGTTAAGACATCCATACTACTCAAAGCAATCTACAGATTCAATACAATCCTATCACAATTTCAATGTTATTCTTCACAGAAATAGAAAAAACAATCCTAAAATATGTGTGGAAATACAAAAGACCTCAAATAGCTAAAGCAATCTTGACCAAAAAGAACAAAGATGGAGGCATCACACTACCTGACTTCAAACTATATTAATATACAAAGCTATAGTAATCAGAATAGCATGGTAATGGCATAAGAACAGACTCATCAACCAATGGAATAGGATAGATAGCCCAGAAATAAACTCATACATCTATGGTCAATTGATTTTTCAACAAAGGTGCCAAGAACACACAATGAAGAAAGGATAGTCTCTTCAATAAACAGTGTTGGGAAAAATGGATATCCACACATAGAAGAATGAAAATGGACCCTTATCTCACTTCTTATATAAGAATCAACTCAAAATGGATTAAAAATTTAAACATAAGTCCTGAAACTATAAAACTACTAGAAGAAAACATAGGAGATAATCTCCATAACATTGGTCTGGGTAGAAATTTCTTGGATATAACCCAAAAGCACAAGAAGCAAAAGCAAAAATAGACAAATTGATTGCATTAAACTAAAAAGTTTCTGCACAGCAAAGGAAGCAATTAATAAAGTAAAAAGATAACTCATGGACTGGGAGAAAATATTTGCAAATAATACACTGGATAAGGAGATAATATCCAAAAATACAGGGAACTCAAACTACTCAACAAGAAAATAAATAATCCCATTAAAAAATGACCAAAAGACTTGAATAGACATTTCTCAAAAGAAACATACAAAAGGCCAACTGATAAATTAAAAAATGCTCAACATCTCAAATTATCAGAGAAATGCAAATTAAAATAACAATGAGGTATCATTTCATACCTGTTAGATTAGCTCTTATCAAAAATATAAAAGATAACAAGTGTTGGTGAGGATGTGGAAAAAAGGAAACTCTTATACATTGTTGGTGGTATTGTAAATTAGTACGGAAGTTTTGGGAAACAGTTTGAAGTTTCCTCAAAGAACTAAAATAGAATGATCATATGATTTAGCAATCCCATTGGTGGGTATATATCCAAAGAAATTGAAATCAGCTTGGCAAAGAAATGTCTGCACTCCCATGTTCTTTGCAGCATTAGTCACAATAACCAAGATTTTAAAAAAACCCAGAGAGTCCATCCATGGGAAAATGAATTTTTAAAATGTACTATATATACACAATGAAATACTATTCAGCTTTAAAAAAAAAAAAACAGGAATTTCTGTCATTTACAAGAACATAAATGAACCTAGAAGACACTATGTTAAGTGAAATAATCCAGGCCCAGAGAGAGATTTACCATATGATCTCACTTATATGTGGAATCTAAAAAACTCAAACTCATAGAAGTAGAGAGAAGAATTGTGAGTACTAGAGGCTGATGGGGAGAATGGATGGAAAATGGAGAGACATTAGTCAATAGATACAAAGTTACAGTTAAATAGGAGGAATAAATTCTGATGTTCTATTGTACAGGAAGATGACTATAGTTAATAATATATTGTGGTTTTCAAAATAACTAGAAGAGAGGATTTTAAATGTTCTCATCACAAAGAAATAATAAATATTTAGGTAATTTATGTGTCAATTAGCCTTACTTGAACATTCCACAGTATATACATGTATTGAAACATCATATTGTACCCCATATATATAATTATTGTCAATTAAAAATAAAACAAAAAACTAATATAATTTGCAGTGTGAAATCTGAAGTAGAAAACTGATTTTGATATTTTAACATAAATTGATCAGAAAATTTCATCCTTATGTGTGCATGCTTGTGTATACACACACAGAGAGAGAAATATATATTATTTGGTAGTCACTAACTGAGTGATCAGTTCTTTTGGAAGGTATACAGAACATACTTATTTGTAAGTTTATAGAATAATTTTGAAAAAATACCATGTCCATGAGTCCTTTATAAAGAACTCATAAAGTCTTATAAGTAACAGTGCATACTTAAATGTCTGAAGTCTGTGTTGATCAGCTCAAATGCAAACACTGAAAGTACGCAGCATTGCATGCTCTTTGGTGCCACAGATATTTTGCAATTTTCAAGAACTTTAGGGTAGCTTTATGTCAACTGATTACTCAATACTCTGAAAATTATCTTTTAATACTTGTTATTATCATACAATAGGCCATGTAATCACCACCTATAATTTATGGCTATTATAAGTATCACCAATAAAATTGCTCTTAACAAAATAGAATGATTCATACTGAAATTAGTATTAAAATTGATGTACAGACCTAGAACAAGAATAACACAATTGCTACCTCGATGTGCCATCTTGCAGGGCTATGTTTTCCTTTCCACTACAAAAAAATAGTTCTTAACATCTTTCATCTCAACACCTGAAATCTAAAATCTAAGTATATATCTTAAGCCTTCCCAAGTCTCACTACAAAAAAAAAAAAAAGAAAAGAAAAGAAAAAACAGGTCATATTTTGCAATACCATTATACAGGCATATGTAAAAAAATGGCTGAAATTACAAATTTATATTTCTTCAAACCCACTAGCAGAGGCTCAAACTTGAGTACTAAGTGTGTTCACAGTAGTTTTCAAGGACTCTGCCTGGAAGTTGCTCCTTTAAAGACATGGAGAATTGAAGTACATGACACCAACTAGATATCGATTTAATTTCATCAAATCAATTGATTCTTCATGGAATTTGAAATTTTGAGATACAGTAGATAAAATCCAAGCTTTATACAAAAATGGTAAAGTTTATATTGCCTATGACTGAAAAATTATAGAATACAATCAAGTGTGGTTCCTATTCTAATACTCTAATTCACTAATTTAAAACTTCAGAAACTCACATACCATGCCCTCAAAGGTCATCAAGGATATATGCTAAATAAAGAGCCCCTTAGTCACCATGGGTCACCAATATTTATCATTCATCCCTCGGTTGTCAGCTAAGTTATAAGATCTATGTATACAAGCACAAACAGCATGTGTCTATGTAATCTATATTTATGATTATTTATACACTATACTAAATTGTCTCACCACCTAAAGTTCACATAAAAAATATTGGCTTTTCTGTACTCAAATGTGCGGAACACAAGTGTGAATTTAATACTAAATTTCTGTGACAAGAAGTTTTTATAAACTGTCTTCACACTTGCCAATTCACAATAAAGAATCACATTCTAATCATGTTAGGGATCACCTTGTTCATTTATATTAAAATTCTAATTTTCTCTAGGCTTATGAGCCTATAGACCTAAGCAGTGGATGAAATACTTTTTGGTAAAAAAAAAAAAAATTATTTGAAAGACATTATTCTTCCAAGCTTTATGCTTATCAAAACTTTGAAAGGGGGCTATATCTTATGGCACTCATTAGAGCTGTTCATACATGTCCTGTTTTCCCTTATTTTGGGCATACGATGGCATAGTATTCCCCTGCCACTTTGAAGTCAGACATAGCCAGGTGATGACTTTTGGCCAGCAAAATGTGACTAAAAATTATATATATTCCCTCGGGTAGAAGCTTTAAGAGACGATATGTAATTCACCAAGTTCCTTTTCTCCTGCCTTAAGTATAGAAGAAGCACATAGTGACATAAAGGCTCCAGGTCACTTCAATGAGACACTGCAATGACTCACAATAGATATTCAGTGCAAATACTTACCAGAAATAAACTTTACAGTGGTAAAGCAATGAGAGTTAGCAGTTGTTTGTTACTTCAGCAAACTTAGCCAATCCTGACTTAGTGCAGTCTCTTAATAGTTCCAGACATTTTTAGAAGTTCACTCACAAAGCAAGTGTAATCATCATTTAAGATTCTTTAAAATGATTAATAACAGTAAAACTATAAATATGGTGCTAAAAAGCTAAGTGCAGAATGTTGCAGATTAACTTTGGCAATTATTATAGAGAATCTCAAGCAATAATTCAAACAGTAAGTCCAGATCAGGGGTGGGGAACCTTTCCATGTTGGAAGGTCACATTAATTTAGCTATAATCAAATAAGGCTGCATTCAAGAAACTTCAACTAGATATACTTAAAAATATACACTATTTTGTAAAAATCTACTATGTATTTAATAATTTCAAAAATGAAAACTATTTGTTAATTTTAAAGTTAACTAACCTTTTAATGACTTCGTTGTTTCTGCTTTTTGTTGGAAAGCATTTGAATGTTTGGTTGTAGCATGGAGGACTGTAGTTTCATTTGACCCTCTTGATGTGTATCAGTCATTTTTTACCTTAAGGGTGTCTTGATTTGGGCTAGGTAGGAGAATGTAGATTCACAGTAGTTAATAGCTGAAAAGCAAGAAAGCATTTTTCAAACCTGTTGCCAAAGGTGTGGGTATTCTACTGCATTTTTCCATATTTCAATTGGATTTTCCTTAGTATCAAACAATGACTTTAAAATGTCATCTACTGAGAGCTCAAACAATTCCATCTGCATTTCTTTAAGTGCTTTGGTGATATCAACTAGGTAAGGCTGAAATGCTAATTTGAGTATGATATCATGATTCTAAAAGTCAATGAATCTTTCATTATATTCTCTAATTATTAATAAGAGCTCTATAACAGCTGTGTATTCTTCAAATAATTCGTATATATCATACTTCTCATTAATGACCTTTGCTAACCGGGGAAAATGTTCATCCAAAATTTCCTTTTGAAGAAGTGTTTTGAAAGAAGATAGCTTTTTTCAAAATGCTTGGATTTTTTGCCACATATCATATATAAAGTTAGTTTTACCTTGCAAAGAAATTGTCTTGATTTTACATGTCAGACAGAAATGCTGCATTCCTATTTTAAAAAGTCTTTTAATAATTCACATTGCTGATTCTGTTCTACATAAAATTTAAAATTTAACTATCTGTTCTTACAGAGATAAAATTTTGGCTAACACCTGTCACTGCGATAGACAATGCACTTTAGAATGATACAGTAAATCCACACTGAATACCTCATCGTTCAACTTTAGCACATTACAAAACTGAAGATGCCCTGTTGTATTTGCACAAATATCATTAACAATACTTATAACTTTTTGCAAAATGTCACTTAAAACAGTAGCTTTAGCATAGATATTTTGCTGAGGCAAGATACAATGAAAAGAAATGAGAACATCTGGATCTGTTAATCTTTTTTTTAATCTGTGTAATAAACTCATCATGTTTTCCTGTCATGGAAGGTGCACCATCTGTACATACACTCACTAAATTTACCAAATTCAGTCCACCTCCATGACATTTATCTTGAAAGTCGAAGATATCTATTCCCCGTGTTCTGTTCACAAGAGTGCCCAAAGCAAGTAATTCTTTGTAGCAAAGAAAATCTTCTGTTATGGCCCAAATGAAATATAAAACCTGTGCCGAGTCAGTAGCATCAGTTGATTTATCCAAAGTGATTGAATAATATGTATTTTCCTTTTTAAGTATTGCAAGAAGTTGTTCTGTTAAGTTGAAGGTTAATGCATGCTGCCAGTCAGTTATTGTTCTTGAAAGAGGCAGTTGTTTGTACATTGAAATTTCATGGTGTCTATGCATCCTACAATTTTGACAATGCATTCTTTCACAATTTCTACATCACTGAATAGCTTCCCTTTTCCCCCAGTGTATTTGCTACTTTATAAGTTGCTTCAATGACATTATTTCCAGGTCTTTTTGCTACTTGAAAGAATTGTCTTTGCTTTTGCTTTTCATCTTCTAATTTTTGCAATACAACCTTTTGCTCCTCTCCCTCTAATTTAAAATATTTGTGTTCCTTGTGAGTGTTATAATGCTGATGAGTACTGAATTTCTTTAATGTTGATATTGCAGTATCACAAAGTAAGCAAATCATCTTATCTTTAGCAGAAACGAGATAATAGTGCCATCAATTCCCAATCCTCATGAAAAAAATCTGTTTTCATCCCTCAACATTCTCTTGGTCTGTTTTAACATGATAAGCTGTTAAGCAGACAGAATTTTAAAATGTTGTCAAGCAGTACAATTATAACACTTCAAACAGAAACACAATGCACCATTGTCAAAAGCTGGTAATTAGACTGATGTACCCAACTCCCATAAACTCTCGTCAACCAGCCTTGTATGATTGTCGTGCCAGTCAGGCAAGGAAAGTTAGAACTAAATCATGAGCATAGCAGCCATCAATTTAGCCTTTATTATTTAATGATGTTCTCATTGTACTCATCAATCTGGGAGGATTATTTCACTGAAACTTATTTTATTTTATATACATTCATTTTAAAAATAAAAATACAAAAGACAAAAATGTATTCATAAAAATAAAAGGATCTGTTCTGTAAAATTTGGTTCAGTCAAAAGGCTGCATGTAAGGACCTAGAGGCCATATGCAGCCTTAAGGCCACAGTTTCCCCACCCCTGGTCCAGATCGTCACATTCTGAAATATCCAAGTCTGATTAACATCTATACCTTAAATAAAGTTAAATATATATAAACCAAATGGCATATTAAGATACCTTAGAAAACTCAATAAATAGATGAATAATAATTTTTTAAATTTTCCTCTGCCTCTACTTTCTGCTTCTATAAATTACCTCTACACATCACTATTATATACATATTTCTAAAGCCATTACGCCATCTTCCTAATCCAGAAATAAAAAAATATTCCTACAATTTTGTTAATCAAAATCAAACTCTTTGATCCTGGGCTAAAGGCCTCACCAACTTTACACATGTATTTTCCACCATGATCCAATGTTTACCCTGCCGTTCTTACCCCACCCTAATCAACTGGTTTCTTCACTACATGCACTATATTCTTTCCCATCTGTTCTACCCATTGTATAATCTCTAAATTTTTGCAATTCTTATATTATTTGTACATGTAATCTGACATTTAATTATAGATGATTTTTCCATTTATTATTACATATATACATATGTTACCCTTTTCTATCGCCATTACATTACTAGCCCCCCAAGGGAAGCAAACTGTCTTCTAATGCCTAGCAAAGTACTGGAGACACTGTACATAATTAGAAGTCTTACAGTAATTTGATATGACTTTTGACAATAGCAGCGATGAATACAAAATAACAAAGATGCACCAAAGCAGAAAGTAGAAAACAATGTTAAAAGATTTAAAATTATTTAAAAACAGCAAAATCTTGCTTGTGCCTTTTTAAAAACAGAGGATTTATTTTTTCAAATAAATGTTTCCTCTTCCAAATAAAATAGTGGCTTGACTCCCACAAGAGAGGATCAATGTGTATCCAGAACAAAATTAAAGTGTATGTGTGGATTTGCTGAGATATTAAATTCCAGGCTTTACTGGAAAAAAAGAGAAATTCACTGAGAGAGGACAATGTACACTTCTTAAGAACTAGGTAAAACATCAACTGGCACACATCAATATTAACTACCAAGCAGATGTGGAGCGTAATGAGGTGGCTTCACACAATTCTAACCCACAACTCTCTGGAGGCGCAGTAACAGGCCAGCAATTCACTCAGTTGAATCACCAGGTTCAGAAACAAGCCTTGTCACAACAACAAGTCAGACCAAAACTATTCATAATACACTCAGGGTAGAAACATCTTATAGCTGAATTTTCAGCCACATAGTAATGAGCCATACTCTAGTGAGTTCATGCACTAAACCCAGTGGGCTGCATATTCCCTTTGGGAAGCTCTCCAATAAGTTTGCATTTAGAGAAATATTGATTTTAATATCATTTATGCATGATCAAACAGATTCCAGATGGATTTTATCTCCTTATATTCCTATAGTTTTATTAAATGTTAAAAAACTATCTAATATTATTACAATTAAGTTTGTGCAGATAATAGACCCTCTTCCTTATCTGATTGGAACAACTTTGTATAGAGAACTAAGAGAAAAATCATACCCTGAAGGACTTCTAAAATTGAAAGTAATTGCATTCTAAATTCTATGGGTAGCAATATGTTTACTCCATGGTGATAAATTTTTAATAGATCAAGACTCTTTTTGATTTATATTTTCATATTAAAGATCTGAGTCCTCATCCATAGCCTTATTTTCTCCAAAAAGCATTTAATATCCCCATTTTCAAAGCTTTTTGTGATCAACAGCAGCAGAAGTAAAATTTACTATTTACCACTCTTTACTCCTGGGCAGAATTCTCAGGTGACTCCATTCAAGTCCAGGAGGACCAAGAAGACCTCAGCTGAAGTGGCCTCCTTATGAAGCCACCTCTGGCAAAGAACCAAAGAAAGAATTATAAACCAACTTAGGACATGTTATTTCACAAGTTTGATTATATCCTTGGAGCAAAGGGTTTCTTTCAATATATGCCTTTATATAAAAACTAAAATAAAATTTGTGGAATTATTATAAAATACATTAATGCAAGAAAATAACCTTTGCTGTGATAATGTAATGTTTGAGGTGAAAATGTTTATTTTGCTGAATCATTCAAGTATTTGCCTTCTTTCACCATTTCTCTTCATGGGGATCATTACTGCCACTCAATAATTTGCTTGAAATATACTAGGATCCTTTCAGTACAGGCAAGAGTCTTGGCAGAGATGTTGCTGTTGTTGTGTTAGATCACATTGATAATATTATTGTGCAGACAAACTCATATTTCTGTTATGTAATTCTATTCCCACAAGGAGTGTATTATAATTCATCTATAACTTTAATATTTAGAAGATAAGATATTCATAATAAAAACAAACACAAAAAAAATCACCAAGCCATTTCATGATTTTCATATAAGAATACGCTTTTTGAAATACCGTTGTAGTGTCTATTCACGCAGAATGAAGGAGAAAAACAAAGCATGACTCAATTCAGGCAAAAACACACACACGCTTTGTATGACTTTGAGCAAATCATCTGACTGCTTTGTATGTAGGTTTGTTTCTTCTACAGAAAATATCTGGCTTTACTAATCCATTTGATTATTATGAGAATAAAATAAACTCCCAAATACATAAATATAAATAAGTAAACATGTATATATTTATAAGCACAAAGTTTATGTAAATTAAAGTGGAAACTTTTTAAATTGGATGTTACCAAATGATTTGAAAATATTTATATTCTTTAACTCAGTAATTACACATCTAGAAAACCCAACAATCAGAGGTTATCCAAAATTTTATACATAAAAATATTTGCTTGTAGCACACGTTTATTTAGAAAAAAATGAAACAACCTAAATGATTAAAAGAGTTCACAACATGTAGCTAAAGTTTTCAAAGACTCTTAATGACTTGGAAAAAATGACATAATGTTACACTTAAAAGGATGTAGAATGTCATATATATTATGATCTCAGTTTTGAAATATATATTCATATATAATGTACAAACAAAAATACTAGAAGAAAATATATGAATACATTAACCATTTTTATTTCTGGGTAGTTTTAATTTTCATTATATTTTTATCTTTTTAAATGCTCTAAAATAACCGTGTACTACTTTTTAAATTTGAAAAGAGAAGAATAAGTATTATTTTGAAAGAAATCTTTACCTGAATACTAATCAAAATTAGTATTGCATCATTTAAATTTGTTATGAGATAGCATACCAGGTTATCTACCTGGGGTGCTCCTGCAGTCCGCTTAGTACTCAGTGTAACTCTCTTTTTGGAAACTTTACATGACCATGCCTTACAAGCAGATCTGAATCTCTTCCCCACTGCACACCCCAACATCTGGTATCCCCAGCACCCTGGGCCCCACTGGCACATCCCTCATCACAACCGCACATAGTCTGTGCAAGTCTGCCACTTGTGTATTAGCATAATGCCTTTGGACAATATTTATGGATAACTAAAGAAACTGTCCTATGAATCAATTCCCTGTATTTAACTTAAGGATATTCTCAAAGGCAAAATATCATTCTCTAATTATGCAGTGTCTTCTCCTGGGGGTCAATTGGGGGAAATTCACTCCTGTCTCAATTTCAGGAATAGTTACACTGCTCCTAGGCACCATATTTGATTTGAATTTTGTGAACGTTGTATATTGTGTCACTAATGTTTCCCTAAATTTGTTGGCTGCTAGAAAGTTTAGTACTCAATCTGTGTGATGTACCTCTGGCAAAAAAAAAAAAAAAAAAAACACAACATGGGTTTCATGTGTGACTCTTGCCTGGAGTTTTATTCTACTTTCAGGCATTCTCTTTCCCCCCTTTACCGCTCTTTCCTCACTCTTAAAAAGCTATATTATCTTGGTGTTTGAATATATCATGGTAAGCCTCTTTTGAAGCCAGTCACATTATATGTAAATTAGCAAATTAGTGAAACAAACAACTCAAAATCATTTTTGTGTTATTTTCTGTACTATTGTACAATAACTTCATATTTTCTATATCAGAGTCAATGTTGCTAGATTGCTGAATTTATTTAATTTTTCTTTATGGAGATAAAATATTTCTACATTACATTTTTTTTAATTTAAATTATTACTTGAGAGGATGTTTATTTTTTCTCCAGATGGTTGGTGACTTGTCAAGAGGGCCACCATGTGAACAGCATTGTTTTTTCTACCACATTCCAAAGTGATTAGGTAGAAATTTTAATGTATTATAAGAACCAAAATCTTAATTTACAGCATCCACCATGTTTTAAAATATTCAGACATCTGTTCCAGCTACATTGCAGTGGCAAAGATACACTTTTTTTCTTATTTGGCATGCACTACAAATATATCTGTTATTTACAAGTGCGTTGCCTCATCTATCAAGGTTGCTCAGAGCAGACAGCACTTAGTGACTACGTAAGCCATGGCAAAGAATGATAAAAAAGAAAAATGATTCCAGCCATAGTTATGTTAATTCAGGAATGTCAACTGAAAAATGTTAAATCTCCTATCAAGTAAGCATTTCCCAAAATGAAGCTTGACCACCAGCTTAACACATTCTCAATAAATATAATTAGTGCAATCATTGAACTGGGCTTTTCTCTTTTCTTTCTTTTTTTTTTTCTTTTTTCTTTTGGTTAGTTGGTTTCATATCAAAGTCTCAAATTAAAACTGAGACCTCTAGAAACCCCAACAGACCATTGCACTGTAAAATTAAATGGGTAACAACAATAAGGAGAGGAAAATATTTTAACTGAATGTTGGATTTGATGAATATAGGTCCTCTTACGCATTTTTTGTTTGTTTGTCTGGGGGGGGGGTTGTTGTTTTTTATTTCAGCATATTACGGGGTACAAATGTTTAGGTTACATATATTGCCTTTGCCCCACCCATCTCTGACACATTTTCCAAGAGATGTTTTGTATCTGGTTTTTGGGGTTTTTTTCCATTTTATTTATACTTCATTATGCCTCTCTCTAAGGTCTCTCTCCAAAGGACATCTGGAAGGGCAAAGAAAATGCCACCAAATATCACTCACCTTAGAGCACTTTTAAATAAGACCCTCTCCTAGATATTTATGGATAAATGTAATGCTGCCTTCTCCTCAAATGTGATTAAATAAAATACAGTGAGGATATTTTTAGATACAGAGAGACCATGTGTAAGGAAAAATGTATGGGACAGAAAAAAAAAATAGGTGTAATAGCTTTCCATTTAGATAGTGCATAGGCAACAGCCACACCTAAGTGTCCTTAGAAAGAGCCAGGTCTGAAAATGTTGTCAGGTGGTATGAAACTGTTATGCTAGGGCATGGCTGACCTGGGATCAAGGTTTGGAGGAGCAAATAAGCTTGGAAGATTGAGGCAGATACTCTATGGCCAGATGAACAGGGAACTGAACCAGGACACAAAGACATTAGCTAAGACAAGAGAATCTAAATTGTTACCAATGGCTTATACAATTTATCTTACAACATTGATTGAGGAGTTAAACACTACTACTGTGTATCCCAGGCACTCCAGGAGACCCCAGGAGTCCAAGTATTTGTGAAATACCACCCCCAAAACAGTACAGTTAGATAGGAAAAGCAGATAGAGTAACAACAACAATAGCAGCTCTCATGTATCAGCACGCCTCTGTACCAGGCACCATTCTGAGCACTTTATTTGCCTTTTCTCATTGACTCCTTCCCACAGCCCAACTCTCCTGGGCCACACTACTGGCAAGGACAGCACCCTCGGCGAGGTTGACACCAACCCCTATTCCCTGCCAGCTTCTCCCGGGGCAACCCGAAGCAGGCAAGCACAATTATTATTACACTGGGGAAATTGAAGTTCCAAGAAGCTAAGTAACTGATAAAAGCAAGACAGTTAGTGAATGGCAGAACCAGGCTTCATAACTACACTTTCAACCATGTCTGAAATATTATCAGGAGACAAGAACAGGTGATTCATTAACAAAGTAATACAAATGGCCAAAAAAATCTATGATAAAAATGTAATTTCTCTGGTAAAGAAAGAATGCACATTAAAATGAGATAATACTTATCATTTGATCAAACAAGGAACATTTTATTTTGTTGAATATTTTTTGAGAAAGTAGTAGACACTCATATTATTCCAGTAGAAGCTCAAAGTGACCACTTTCTAGAACATGGTTTTACAATGTGAATTGGTTTAACAAAATGAATATATAAAACTAACAGTTCAACTTGTAACTTTCTGAAATAAAAATAAGTCCTAATATTTTGCATGTATATATTTTCTAGGCACTTGGGATAGAATGATGAGCAAGATATACTTGGTCACTGTCCCTGTTGGGTTTAAGGGTAATGATGGTCATTATAATATCATTCCCATAATAGCCAAAAAATTGGAACTAATGAGGGTTGAATAGAAAAACTATAGCACATCCATAAAATAGAATAAGTTGCAGCCATAAATGGATACAATGCTGAAAAAGAATGTTTAAAGTGTTGGTAAATGTTCGTAATATTTTGTGCAAAAGTAGATTATAAAATATAATGCTGTAAAACAGAATGCATGTTCGGTATAGTCCAAATTTTGTACGTTTTTAAATTGTATTGATTCATTTATTCAACAAATGTTTATTGGAAACTTATTTCACGGCAGGCCCTAGGAAAACAGTTATAAATAAACAGATAAATTGGCCTGTGGCTTCATAGAGCTTACATTCTAATTAGAAGACACAATAAACAAAAGTAATAAATATGTATGATGTTGAGTATTACAGGGAAAATGGAGTAATATAAGTTGGCCAGAGAAGGATGCATTGACCAGGTAAATTTGAATAAAGACATGAAAACGGTGAAAAAGTGAGCTCTGGAGAAATCTGAGAGGAGAGCATTACAAGCAAAGAACAGGAAGTGCAAAAGCCCTGGGGCAAGAATGGGCTTGTATTCTAGGAAAAGGAGAGTGAATGAGAAAGAATGGTAGAGGATCCTAGGAGAGAGCTAGCAAGGGGGGAGATCATGCAGAGGCTTAAAGGTCCTGGTAGAGAATTTGAATTTAACTTTGAATTAGATGGGAGAGTTGGGCAGGGTTGGAGAACAGACTTTAGGGATGGCAAAGCAAGATGTTGAACTAGGTGGTAGCAGTGGAGCTAAGGATAAGGCTCTGGAGTTGACCTGACATGGACTGACGTGGGGAAACTAGGAGAGGAGAAATTGTAGAGTACTAGATGGAAGGAAAAATCAAAAGTGTGTCTAGGGACATGTGGCAGCCATGAAAACACAGCTCTTAGATCTCCAACTGCAGCAAGTGTGTTGACCCATGGCCCAGCTGCTATACCGGTTCACACCCAGCCCTGGCTTTCTCCAGGCTGCTCCCAGCCAAAGATCCTTGGGGATACTAAATTATGTCTATCACAAGATGTGGGACTCCTCTGATGGCAACTTTGGCTCAAGGACTCCACATCAACCTTGCTGAAACTTTCTTAGAACTTCACCAAGGCCTACAACTTCCTATCCAAACTTCTTTCCCACTGTCCCCAACATGGGGTGGCCCTGCCTCCCAATGTGACAACTCCTCCATTCTCCCTACTCTTCTCCAGCCCCCTCCTTATTTTTTCAAACAAGCATTGCCCCCAACAAATGGGATTGAACCTCTAGTATCATCTTGGCATCTGCTGCTCCATGGACTCAAACTTACACCCATGTTGAGTTTTGACATACCAATAAATACCCAAATGTAGATGTCTAGGAAGTAGCATAGAGCTACTAGTTGGGAATGAAGAGATAAAATGGGGGCCATCAGCACACAAATGGTATGTAAAGCCCTGGGGCTAGATGAGCTCACTTTACTCAAACCTTCATTTCCTTCAGTGCCCAGATCCTAGCTGACCACCTAAGAAGGATGACTGTAATATGTTACTTCATGCTAAAATGTGTTTCAGGATGGATGCCTTTCTGGCAAGGGCCAGCCCCTGTGAGAATGTCTGCACTTTAAATTAGAATGCCCATGGAGTGAACCCAAAAGATCAGCTTGTCTAGGTGGAATTTCAAGTCCATGGCAATTGAGTGAGGGGGATTATTTTGAGCCTTCTTTATTTCCATTCAGAGTCAGACTCACTGTCACTTTTGACTAATTCAAACATCTAACATTTCTTGTTTATTCCCTCATTTTTATCTCCAGTTTCTGCTCTCCACTCTAAATTATCCCTTCATCACTCATCCTTCTCTTTATTTTCTTTCAGTGATCACTATTTTCTTCCTAGAACAGGTTTTTAAGACACTTTACTAACTATACTCAGAAATATACAGTTAAGACCCCTAAATCTTCCTGCAACATAAAGTACAAGATCCCCAACTTAGTCCAAATAAGCCCTCCGAAAGTCTATTCGTTGAGGAAAATTAGATATGTAGAAAAACTGAAAACTATGGTTGAATAGCAAGAAAATAATATAATGTGGAATGGTAAAAGACAAGGAGAAAAGAAATGTGATTACAAAAGTTATTTGTATAAAAATAATAGGCGTTCTTTTTTCTCACTTTCATCTAGCATTTCCAGCAAAAATGTTCTCTAAATTCAAAATTTCCTCTCTTTCCTATCAGTTGTTACATTCAGCTCCTGTCAGCCTTCTTTCTATGTGTGAGTGTATAGTTATTTCCTTTTTTTTCACACATACACAGAGAGTAAACATTCTCTTAATAACAAAAATCAATAAACCAGATGTAAAATTTACTAAAACTACATTAGTAAAGTTAGGGAAAATCATATCTATATTCCCTCAACTGATGAATAAATATAATTCATTTCTCGCTGGTATCTTATTCCATTTACAGTATTAGCATCTCTCAAAACCCAATAACATAACATGTGATCTGGAAAGCATGAGAAGTCTTATGGAGGCAATAGAACAAGATATTAAAGATCCAGTTGTCCTCAAAAGTTTAAAATGTGTAGTCCCTAACTGCATGAATTTTAAAAGCCTGGGTCCATGGTACCATTTCACTTGGATCAATGGTGCTGTTGCAATTTGCCCCTGGCTCAGCAGTACTAAAAATAGCTAAAAATAGCTTAGAAAGGCAGTCAGAACCTTTCTGCCATGCCAAAAGGGCCACTGGGAATTTTTAGAGTCAACCTAATTTTACTGTGTAACCCCAAAATAAACTGCCACTGAGACTAATAATTCCAGGAAACATTGCAGTACAACACCATGAAGCTCATCTCGATGTTTACCCTTTCTCTGACAAAAATTTTAATTAAGACCATTATGGGATTTCCCTCAGCCCCCAGGGAAACACAATTCCAATTTTATAACTCAGTCAATGGAACAGTAAGATTCAATTTGAAAATTTTGAACAGAATCTTCAGCAACACACATGTCTATTTTGTAAATTGAGGTATACCTTAATATACACTAACTGCCTAAAGCTCTGAGAACATGCAAAGTAATTTGGAAAAGAGAATTGATGTTTGCATGAAAAATAACATCATTTAACACATTTAGCTTGCCTAAGGAAAGAACAGCTTACATGTAGTCAGTGTGAACTGTAAACACCAGAAAGACTTTAAATAGAGAGAATGAGAAGAAATTAAGAAATAATCAATGCAGATTGGCTATCAGGAAAAAGAAAAACTATCTCTATATCCTCATCATCTCCCCTCTGGGATTAATTCAGACATTAAATGGACTTACTCAAGAACTAGTAATGATTCTAACACTGAGAATATGTAATAGCTTTAAAGTAGACATAAGGACAGGAATAGCCTGGATGCCCATTCTTGGGTGTTTACAGTTTTTTCTTCACCCTCTCTTTGAGCGTGCTTAACATTCATGGAAAAGGGGGGAAATAGAATATAGCTGGCAGATTACAGCATGCAATTCCTCATGACAACTTCAAGTGAACATGGAGCATGGAGTACTCGCTCCCTACCCCAGTCCAGAAAGCAGCCTCACCTCTGTGGACAGATGTGCTTCTCACCCATTCTGCTTTGACCATGGCATGGCTCCCACCCAATGAAAGCTGAATGAAATATATCATTATTCTCAAATCTCAAGGATTTTAGTTTTGGGGTATGCTGAAAAATGAAACTCGTGGCATGGATATTACTTTTCTTAGGACGAACACTGGAGCAGAGACATTGCTTTAAATGCCTTCAGAGCAGCAAATGTCAATGAGTGGCAAACATGAGGGGACTTGTTCATAAATCCATGAGAGATACCCTGTGTGCACTCTCCTAGAAATACTGGCAACAAAGACATTTTGCATAGATGTAGATGTCCTGCCCAGCAGGAGGGCTCTACCACCACGTCAGTTATTACCATCGATGTGAATTTTATTTGTACCCATGGACAGCTGAAGCCTTGGGAAGTTTGGGTCTCATACTAAAATTTTAATTTGGAGGACTGAAAATTTTTACTTTATTTGATTTATATAATCTGAACATTTTAGTTCAATTTATTCAATATTAAAGCATGGTACTCTTAAATGAAGAAGGGAGAAGTTCTTGTTCATCATTTGTGTTTCTAATCTAGAGGAGGTGAGAAAAGGTGTAACTAGAATCACTCCTGCATACTCTCAGCTGTAACAATACCCGTCAAGATCCCAACAATTCAACTCAAAAGAAGACATTTGTTTGCTAGCTTGAGTGTTATCTCAACATCTGCAAAGTGCCTTATGCTGCTGAACTGGCCTCTGCCACATGGGAACTTCATGGCTCCTTTCAAACCTCTAACTCAAACGCAAATGCATAGTGTTCACCATGTCCAGACACCCTTCTAATTGCTCTACACATACTAATTTATTTAGTTCTTACTTGGCTCTATTAATTAATTGCTATTTTTAATCCATGCTTTAAAGAGAAGGAAATCAAAGAATAGAGAGTGGAAAAACTAGGATGTATAAACAGTCTGGATTGAGGGTCTTAGCTGGACCTGAAGACTTAGGCAGTGGGCCCCATGCCACCTCCTGCTCCAGGTTCAGTGGGAGGGGAGAAAGAAGCACAGGTGGAGAGGGGGAAGGGGGAGCTACTAGGCTGCTTAAATATACCAGAGACATAATAGACAAATTTCAAGAGAAAAGCATGATGCGAAAAAGAAATGCAAAGATCCAAAGTAGGCCAAGAGAGAAAAGTTAGTCTACCCCAGACTACCTCTAGCTCTAATCTCTTTACTTCTCCTAAAAAAAGCAAGCCTTTCTTTCTGGGTGTCTTTGGATTCTTGACCCACATCAGAGCTTGTATTTAGTTGGGGTGGACTAGAGGTTAGAGTGTATTTCTTAAAAATAAGATGCTACAGCAATATGTTCCTAGGCTACCCTGCAATATCTGTGCTGTGGCCCTGAGGAGCACCAGCCCAGAATGCCACTCTATCTTAATGCTGTCAGCATAACAGGGCACTCTTGGCAGCCTGAGCTATTGCTCAGAAGCTTTAAACAACATCTCATTTCTCCCTTTTCCATCCACATACTCCAACCTGTTTATCTTCACTGGTGTGCTTGGGAGCTTTGGCTTCATAAAGGCAGGAGAGAGAAGAGTTTTGTTGGAGAGGGGCTGGAAGAAAGGTAAGGGCCCAGAGAGGACAGAATGGCAACTGGCCTTCACCCAATCTATTAGGTTAGATTTCAGCCCTTTGGAGAAGGAGGATAGATAGATTGTGGGTCTCTGGCACAAGCAAGGATGCACTGAGGTCAAAGTGACCAAGTATGGCCCAGAGTTGGAGAGGAGGCCATTCTATGCAGCAGTGCTCACCACTCCAATAATCAAGGAGCACCCAAACATATCACTGTAACTCCAAACACATCACCCTTGGTGTGAACACTGGCATCTTATGATTGGCAATAACAAAAGCAGTTTTGTAGGTAGTAAGGGTGCACGAAGGAACACCAGAGCAACACAAACAGACGTCATGTGGCAGCTGATGTGATCATTGTTAGGCCTACATGAGGCACACCATGGGGGACACCTAATTGAGCTAATAGGGCCTTATCCTATCCTAATTTTAGGTGGAGAAAGCAAGGGCGGCCTTGTTTTATAATCACACACTAGTCTGTGACCCGGCTTATTTATTTCAGTAAGGGTTCGTCTCAGCTCCATGTCACCTCATACTTGGACTGCTACAGTAGCCACTCTGCCTCCAGACTCTCCTACGTGATTTTCCCAAACATCATTTTTTCATATCATTTCCCTGCTCAAAATTTGTTCTATTCCTCAAGATGAGGTGTGCCTGTGGGCAACATAAGAGGGGATTTGTATTAATAATTACTGAGAAGCACTGGTAGGGTGATCAACCAGCCCAGTTTTCCCAAGACTATCCTGGTTTTAGCATCAAAAATTTCATGGGCTTGGAAACCCCTCAGTCTCAACCAAACTGGAAAGGTTGTCACCCTTGCTGACAATTGACTTTGACTTAAGATTGGCATAAAGGTGTGTGGAGTTATAGTCTTTTTTTTTTTTATCATGTGCTTCAACACAGAGAAGAATTATTAATAGCTGCTATTTTTATACCAAGAAGCAATGAAATTTAGTGCTTACTTCATATAGACAGCTTGGTTGCTATGGCAACAGTGAGTGGCAAACTTGATTGTACAAACGTGTGCAATCGACAAATGTGTCTCAGTGTATGCTTTATACCTTTACATTTTAATATTTGCTCCCCCTCGTATTGTGAAATTGCATTACAAGTTTAACATAATCATTTACCTTCATAATATTGCCAACCTATTTGAAAACTAATTAGTTATCTTATTTATAACTGCTGTTTAAAACATTTTTCCTTTGAGAGAATTTTTAGGACAATTTAATTCTAGGTACATGAATTGTAAACTCTCTGAGGACAGCATGTTTGAGCAATACTAAATTCTTGCTGCACAGGAAGTACCTCATGTATATCCATAGTTTCAGGGAATAGTCTGCACATTTTTATGTGCTAAAGTTAAGACTCTGATATTATTTATTTATGTAAACCCTACTTTGCCCTATAAAGGATTTAAGGGGGCTTTTAAAATACAAGATAAAGCAAGAAAGGAAGAAATAAAGATAAAAGTAAATTGGTGCTAGGAATAATGTTATTACAAAAAAATTGGAATGCCAAGAAGTTGCATTGCCTTGCAAAATTCCAAGTAAGGGTTACATATGTCCCTCTGAACCATCTCAGCAGCAATTCAGAGGGTACAATCATGCTGTATTATTAAATTTAGTATGCATTTAGTAGAAACAAACCAGTTACCTAAGAACATTATAAACACATTCAGAGAGAAATGAAAGATATTTATCACATGGTCTTCACATGAAGGATATCATTAAAGGTGATCAATACCTAGATCAATGGCCAAATATATCACTTAATACTACTATATAGATGAGGAGGATTACCTAGTTATTTAACAGGATGAATCATCTTATTTTTAGATGAATATCTTATTCATCTTAAAAGAGGAAAAATGGGCAGCTCAGGAAGGAAATGGCAAAATAATTCTTAATTATTAATAATGAAAATCTAAGTAACAAAGTAACTGTTACTTTTTCCATTTTTCATATAATTTATTATTTTTTAAAAAAATACAAAAGGTAATAGGTAATAATCAACATGACTTTGAAAGAAATTATGTGAAGAATTTTATATTTCTCTGTTAAAACCATGGGTAAAAAATAATATCAACGTGGCCCCCAAACACTCACACATTGCACAACAAACTATACCATAAAATCTATAATTTTCATAGATCTGTATAATTTACAAAGGGCCTTTACATTTATTAATAGAACTACCACATGATCCAGCAATCCCACTACTAGGTATTTATCCAAAGGAAAGGAAATCAGTATATCGATATCCAGCACCACCATGTTTACCGTAGCATCATTCACAATAGCTAATATGTGGAATCAACCTAATCAGTGGATGAATGGATAAAGAAAATGTGATATATATAGATATAAAGGTAGATAGATAGATACACACACACACACACACACACAAACACAATTGAATACTATTCAGTCATCAAAAAGAAGGAAATCCTATCTTTCTTAGCACCATGAAAGAGCCTATAGCACATTATGTTAAGTGAAATAAGCCAGGCACAGAAAGACAAATCCCATGTTTTCTCAGTCATATGTGGGAACTAAAATTGTTGAGCCTAAAGAGTAGAATTGTGGTTATTAGAGGCTGGGAAGGGTAAGAAGAAGAAAGGATATGAAGGGATTAACTGATACAAAATTATAGGTATAGAGTAGGAAAAAGTTCTAGTGTTCTGTAGCACTATAGGGCAAGTATGGTTAACAATAATTTATAGTATATTTTCAAAAAGCTAGAAGAGAGGATTTTGAATGTTCACAGAACAAAGAAACGATATATATTTGAGGTGATGGATATGCTAAGTACCCTGATTTGACCATTACATATGGTATACATGTATCAAAATATAACTCTGTATTCCATAGATATGTACGATTACATGTTAGCTAAAAAATAGAAAAAGTATCATAAAAAATAGGTAAAAACAAAGTGTATAGGAGGATGTATGTAGATTACATGCAAATACTATGCCATTTTATATAAGGGACTTGAGCACCCTCAAATTTTTTTTATTCATAGAGAATACTAGAAGCAATCCCCCCACAGATACGAAAGGACAACTATATAGGTGTATAAGATCTTACCACTGGGGAAGACTGGGGGAAGAGTAAACAAGACTTATCCATACTATTTCCTATAAATGCATGTGAACTTGTAATTACTTCAAAATAAAAAGTTTTTAAAACATGAATCTTTCTGGTATAATTGAGAATGGCTTTTCCTTTGTGAGGTTACGGGGAAAGGGAAAACTTCTGGTCTCCAGTTTGATCTTCATGCTTTAAGAGAAAGACTGGGAAGAGCAATCTTTGGTTAAGAGCAACAATATTAGAAAATAGGACTTTGTGAAAAGAAAATAAGAGAAAAAGCAGAAAGTAGAGTACGTATGAATAAACATGGCACCTAAAAAATAAATCCAAAAGAAATGCACTTGAATTTAAGAAAGAAAGATGAGGAAAACTTTCTAATAATCTTTCTCATGATAGGACTAAATATTTGAACAGTGCTACAAAAACCATCTGTCTTAGACAAAGAGAATTCACCTGGTTGGAAGAGGTAGGCTCAGCAGGTAACCTCTTTTGAGTCCTTTGCAGTTCCACAAGGTGACCAGAGTCATATAAGGAAACAAAATGGTATTTGAATGCTGATTCTATCATTTTTTTCTGGTAGCACTTGAGCAAATAATGTACCCTCCTTGAGACTCTGTTTTCTCATTTGCAAATAATGACAAAGGGATGCTGCTCTTCGCAAACTGCAAAATGCTAGAGAAATACTAGTTATTATTACTATCTACTAGTTCAGAGTTCAAAGGAGACATATTTGATTTCTATGAACATGTCAGAGATATAACCTTAACAACAAAACAAATGGGTTAACCACATAAAAGATGTGGGATATGACATGACAGGACCGAAAACCAATACTCCCAAAATGGAAATAAGTCTATTTCATACCCTTAGTCTACCAAAATGCTTGATATTTCATCATTAAATATTTAATTTCCATTAATATATTGTTAACAACCTAGGGCAAGTCTTAGGTCTTATTTATCGCTGCATACCCATATTGCATAATGCCTAACAGAGGAGGTGATCAAAAAGTACAAGATAACCATTGGAAAAGGATTGTTATCTGTAGAAATCCCAAGTCTAAATTCCAACAGGATTGCAAGGTGTGTTGAGGTTTTGTGAATCACTGACTCTTTAAATAGTCACCCACTGTACTGGATGCTATAGTGCAATGCCCGGATCTCCACTTCAAGACTGAAGCACACATTCCCATAGCCACAAGCGTGTTGAGTGTTGGTGGTCCATTGTTTTCTGCTAAGTCCCTTCCTGGACTTGTCCTCGACCAAAGAGAACCACCTCACCCAAAATCATGCCTTCTCCCCAGGGGTATAAAGGCACAGCTTTTATGCCTTAATTTGGGCCAATTGTAAAAGACAGTCCCTGCTCCAGAGCTCTCTGGGGGATTGGCTGAGGTTTCTGCTGCAACTACATTGAAGTTCAACTTCTCCCTTTACCAGATCCTGCCTTCTTCACTCCCATATAGGTGTTAATCCCTAGATCACTCTCCAGTAAACTTCCTGCGTGTAAAATGGCCGTCTCCGGGTCAGATTCCTGGAAAAAACTCACCTGTGTCACCTACTCCTCCCACAAATACACTTAGCTCTAACACTTCAGTTTTCAAAGAGTTGGGGATGGTCCAAAGGACACATATCCATTTCGATAAGGGCCCTCAAGTATGAAACCACACTGGGAAACCAGGCCTGCATTTTGTGCCATTAAGAAGCTAATTACTATATGAGTAAAATGGTAATTATTGTTATGCTTTTATAAGAAAGCTTAGCTTTCATTAAATCTCTTGATTGTTTTTTCTAATGATTCATATATACATGTTAAGAAGATACCCAAGTCCTAAATTTTCTTCTGCGCTTTATAAGGACAGTGTGAAAATATAATTGCGATCAATAGGAATGAAGTTTGTGGTATCTTTTTTACAGTGTTTCATTGGGCCACTGGAATGTAACTGTGAAGTTGCCTGTATATTTTCTAAGCTAAGTTATTTGGACTATGTAATTTTAACACATTGAATAAGTGTTAAAATTGATGGGAGCAGCTTACTGCATTCTAAACAATTAATTTAAAGGAATTATTGACTGAATGCCATTCATTTCATTGATCTTAATCTATATTAGGCATATATATAAATTACAGTTTTTTAAGTACATTAAAGAAGCATCAACACATTTCTTTTAGTTCAATGGCACCACTTGGGAAATATTTTATATTGTGGGACTAGTGAACAGGGTACTTCATTATTTGTGTGTCATTTAAAGGCAGCATACTTAGGATTCACTAACTTTAGTTCATTCGTTCAACAGACATCATTGGAGCCTACTTTGTGTATCAAAACTCTATATCTTAAGAACATGAAGAAAATGGAAAGCATGCCTACTTTTACTTTCAAAGCATTCTGCCTGATTGAGTTTGCTACACCTGTCAATCCATTCAACCAGGTTTCATCAGGAAGTAATTCTGAACCAGAAGGGAAGATGAGCAAACCAAGCTTAGTGGACTGTACACCTTTCATGACATTTTAAAATTCTTAATGAGAACCAAATCACTGACTCTAGAACTTTATTCTTTCTCTAAAATTTTAGGGATGGTCACTTCAACACTCCTCCAATCTCTTTACAAGATAAAAAGCAGATAGGAAAATATATTTTTAATTTTACATTCCTGATTGCATATTTTTAGCAGAATCAAGCTTAGGTTCCAGCAGAGTAATTCAATGGTCTCCATGGTAAAAGAAATGTAGAGTTATTTTTTAATAACACAGTACATTAAAAAATAAAAATTGTTCCTATGCTTGATCTACTAGAGGGTACACTTTGATTACGCTCAGTCATTACTTTTTTCATCTCTCTGCACAAATAAAATGTCAAGGGAATAAATATCTTTTATATATATCATCATGAATGAAATGAAGATTTTATTTCCATAAAATATGAATAAATTTTAATTTAACTGGACAGTGTTACTGAAACTTAGCCCAACATTTAAGACACAAATATGATGAGATAATTTGGATGAAAATGCTTGGTAAACCCAAAGAATTAGCAAAGATACATGATCGTTACTAATCAGCTATGTGACTAATTTATGTGTCACCAAATAAGAGACTTTAAACTTTGGCTAATACTGCAAAATCCATCTCATAGAATCCTGCATACCCAAGCCTGAAAATGATTGATGCTGACAAATTATAGGTTCTTTCCTGAATATTCTTCAAAGAGTGACATATTTTCAAAACAAGTAGGAACCAGTCAGCTTTGGAAATGACAAAAACACATAATAGGTGCTGTTAATTGCTGACATTTATATAGAGTTGACACCAGATATCACTTGTCATAGCAATTATTAATAGCAATTTGCATAACCAGAGCCCATAATGAAATTTTGCTAAGTTCAATTTTTTGAAATTTATTTTCAATCCTTATGTTAATGTCTCCCTTATTTAACATGAAACATAGTACAGGGCTTTCAACATTTATTACACATAGAAGATGATAATATTTGTACTAGTTCCCTCATGGCTACCCTAAGGAATGAGAGAATTGACATCCTGGACACACCGAAAACCAAAGTGGGGTACCAGCTGAACATTAGCAGTTTTGCAGCTATCATCTGATCTATAATTAATCTATAGTTAATCTACCTAACATAATACATCAACCCATACCAAGCAAAGAATGAGTCCTAGATATTTATAATTAAGGTAAAATCTCACTATAAAAATTATCTTAAAGTTATTTCCACATCTTACTGAGTTAATTACAATGAATTATATACAACAAGTGGTCCATGGTCTCGTCAGACTTCATTACCTATAACACAATACTATCACTTTGTTGTTCTGTTGGGAAACACAATGTCAGCCCTGCTAGAAAAGTCTGGAGGGCAGGAGTGACAAGCTGGTCAGCCACTTTGGCTACTGCAAAGTGAAAAGCTGCTGCTTCAACTAGAAAGAAACAGCTCTTTCTTCCAACAGTGGGTCCAAGAATGTAGGAGGATTTCCTGTGGACCAAATGTGGACCATTCTGGAAAACAGTCTGAAGCTGTTTGAAATTTTACCCAAGAAAATCCTACCCTGAAAGGAGGAGCAAGAAGACCCTAACAGAATCCTTGAAGGAAGGGCCAGTGTAAGGATGCAGGCTAAAGGGGTGGTACCTGCCAGCATCCCAGAGCAAGAGGAGTCTCCTCGAGGTTCAAAGAGTTCACACAAGTGCGGAGGTGAGGGCAGCTATAAATGTCTGCCAGGCCCAAAGAGAGCAACACCATCCTGTGCCACTGCCTGATCCATCGAAGGGGAACATCTGGATCCTCCTTCCCTCTCCTTCCTCCAGCACTCCACACTAGCAAATGGGAAAGGATGTAGAGGAGAAACAAAAGCCCCAGTTGTCAGCAGCCTTAGGTCCTTCCCAGCAACAAGAAAATATTTAATATTAAGTTAACAATAAGAGTTT
The DNA here is from genome assembly GCF_040939455.1 of Microcebus murinus. NCBI lineage: Eukaryota > Metazoa > Chordata > Mammalia > Primates > Cheirogaleidae > Microcebus > Microcebus murinus. Next base: position 56,418,877 of record NC_134109.1, on the reverse strand, counting down.
TGATCATTGTTGAATATCAGACATTCCATTTTCTGAGTTGAGACTACCTGTAGCTTAAAGTGACTTTCTAGGACTTTCTATTACCTAAAAATGACCAGAAAAATTCTGAGATCTGCCCAGGTTTCATCCAGGTGAATTATACTCACCTCCAGTGAGAACATTTTAAAGGAGCATGAGAGATGAAAAAGTAACTTGTGCTCACCCAAGTTATAGATTGGACTGAAATTTGCTTAAAACAGAAAACACTTGTAACTATACAACCTTTTCATGTTACTTTAAACTTTTTGGAACTTTCCTGAGCCACATACCAAAAATCTGGCCTTTTCAGGACATTTTATAAGAGGGATCCAAATCTCAAAGTTGCCACATGGAGCCTTCAATAGCTCAGTTGGTAGAGCGGAGGACCGTAGTGGGTGCAGTTGCGGCAATCCAAAGTTGCCTGAGTGTATAATTGACCAACTAGATTCAGAACCAAGAATGAAATCAAAGGCTGCATGAGATAAAAGAAATTTACAGGAAAACTTAGGACCTAAAGTTGATTTTTCTGGAAAAAGAAAATATGGAATTTATGTTACCAAAGAACATACAAACTAGAAAACAAAGGCACACTTCTTATGGGGAAAAAAATCAGGAAATTACTTCAAGCTATCAAAATTATGGTCTACAAATATTTAAAATAGAAAAAAATTGGTTGTTAGAGCATTGATAATTTTAACTTTTTAAACCTGCAAAATTCATTTCTTTTGGAAGTCCATGAGTTCCTGGTGTCAAATAGAGAGTAATTTTAGTACAGATGCTCAAAAATTTATGAAGATTTCTATTCAGATTTTCTAAAGGACTATTTTAATTTGGCTTTATATAAAATAATATCTTGGCCGGGCGCGGTGGCTCACGCCTGTAATCCTAGCTCTCTGGGAGGCCGAGGCGGGCGGATTGCTCGAGGTCAGGAGTTCAAAACCAGCCTGAGCAAGAGCGAGACCCCGTCTCTACTATAAATAGAAAGAAATTAATTGGCCAACTGATATGTATATAAAAAAATTAGCCGGGCATGGTGGCGCATGCCTGTAGTCCCAGCTACTTGGGAGGCTGAGGCAGAAGGATCGCTCGAGCCCAGGAGTGTGAGGTTGCTGTGAGCTAGGCTGACGCCACGGCACTCACTCTAGCCTGGACAACAAAGCGAGACTCTGTCTCAAAAAAAAATAAAAAAAATAAAAAAAATAAAATAATATCTTGAAGAGAAACCTGGAATTTTCTAGGAGTTACCCCTTCTCCTCATATGCAATAGTACTGAATGTCCAATGGTTTAAGAAAATGTGGATGATGAGTCAGTATAAAGGAAAAAGAAAATCAAGGAGAGATAAAAGATAATAATACATACTATTTTCAAAGCAGCCTTGTACTTTATAAAAAACCTTTATTTTTAATTATGATAAAATATAAATAACAAAGTTTATCATTTTAATTATTTTTAAGCATATATTCCAGTGGCATAAATACATTCACATTGTTGTACAACCATTATCATTATCCATCCTTGGAACAATTTTCATCTTGCAAAGCCAAAATTCTGTGCCCATTAAACAATGTCCCCCTGCTCCTCCCTTCCCCCCAGCCCTTGGAAACCACCATTCTATTTTCTGTCTCTATGAATTTGACTACTCTAAGCACCTCCTGAGTGGAATCATACAGTATTTGTCCTTTTGTGTCTGACTTTTTTGCTTAGCATAAATGTCCTCAAGGTTTATTCATGTTATAGCATGTGTCAGAATTTCATTCATCTTCAAAACTAAATAATATTTCATTGTATTTGTATACTACATTTTGTTTATTCATTCATCCATCAAAGGATGCTTAAGTTGCCCATATTTTGGCTACTGTGAAAAATGTTGCTATGAACATAAGTGTACACATATCAATTAGATAACCTACCAAATGCTACTAGTGGGAGTGTAAATTGGCATTACTTCTTTCAAATGTAAGTGGACAATATCTACTAAAGATGGAAATGTAACTTCCCTAGAACACAACTATTATGCCTCTACGAATATACTCTAAAGGACTCTAGCATAAGCAATAGGGAAGAAGACATGTATGCTACAATATTATAGCATTGTCTGTAATAGCAAAATAATAGAAAACAACAGTCTATCAACAAAGGAGTGCACAAATAAATTGTGACACATCTATAAATGGGATATTATACAGCACTTAAAACAAATTAAAGCCACGTGCATCAACATACATAAAACTTGAAAACATAAAGAGGAGTGAAAGTAGCACGTTATAGAATGTTCCATAGAATATAATGTAAATGTATAATGTAAAGCTTTATAACACATACACACATAAAATAGTATCTGTTCATAACAGATATATATAAAAGCATGGATAAATGATACACAGCAACTTCAGGTTGATGAACGTTTTAGTTCATTTGCATTGCTATAATAGAATAACACAAACTGATTAATTTATAAAAAGCAGAAATTCATTGCTCATAACTCTGGAGGCTGCGGAGTACAAAGATTAAGGTGCCAGCATGTCATGAGGGCAGTGCTCTGCTTCCAAGATGGCACCTGGAATGCTGCAGTCTCTGAAAGGAGAAACTCTGTCCTCATGTGGCAGAAAGCAGAAGGTCAAACAAGGGACAAATTCCCCCCATAAGCCTGTTTAAAATGGGATTAATACATTCATGAGCATGGAATCCTCATGACCTATTTGCCAGGACTCCCAAAAGGACCCATTTCCCAGGACTAATTGCATTGGGGATTAAGTTTCCAACACATAAATTTTGGGGAACACCTTCAGACTGATAGTAGTAAAGGACACAAAGGAGGGCTAAGAGTGTTTACTTCTTTAAATATAATTAAAACTACCTGAAAGCAAATCAGTCATGGTGTTAAATTTATGTGAGAAAACCTGGATGTTATATTATTCTCTGTATTGTTTGAAATATTTCATAATTTTATTGATATAAAATCAGTGGGTTCTCTTTCCTGTTGTAACTTGTAAAAACAAGTTACTGGTAAAAAATAAAAATAATTACCAGCTATGCTATGTCAATCAGAGTCTGGTAATACATTTTCTTTTAGCCTATTATCTGAGAAATGTTATGAAATATCAAAACCCAATATTAATAAGATTTGTCTTAAAGATATATTTTGCAAACAACAATCAAATGTCACTCTGGAGAAGTTTCTCCAAACCTTCTTCTGACTTAAAATATCTACTTCTGTCACAACCTTTCTTTCTTTCATTGTTTTCCACAATAAGCTCTTCCTATAAGCTCCACAGAGCTGAAAATAAATGTATTCCTGAGGTAATCTTCCATGGTCCCAGATTCTAATTAAAATATGTTCCTCTGGTGTGGTTCTGTTTATAATTAGAGAACTAGGAATTTATTGACAAAGGCTCCCCACTCTCCAACCAACCCGCGCCCCCCCACACACACACATACGATAAAAATAAATAAATAAAAATTTTAAAGCCACGGGAAGCAGGGCATTTTGAAAGCTTTTAAAATAACTATACATGTTCATGCATGTTAGTACCAACAGACTTCAGACATCTTTGTATTGCAACGTTTTGCAATTTTTTGTATTGCATTGTTTGCATTGCATCCTTGTATTGCAACTTTGTATTGCATCATTTACCAAGCAATCTGAAATTCTTTAAACATTTGCACTTCACCTCACCAATGCACACCGGTTTTGGTAGCTTTCGCCACTTTTCACTATTTGCTGCTCAAATAGTCTCTCCATTTCCTTCCCTTCACCTTTCCCTCCTTTTACCTACTTCAAATTCAGTGTGCCTGGGCCCGAGTCATACCACAATTGAGAAGCATCTCTCCCTAACTGGAACATTCTGGATCTAAGGCAATGTTTATAAATTTAGATATAATTGGTTGAATTGTGAAAAATGAAACTTTTTCATTATCTGCACGTTAAAATCTATCTCACATCAAATACGTAGAAGGTTTATATGATCAGCTGCTGATTTAACTATTGTGTTAGTGGTGTTGGCATCATGGAGTTCTTCCAGATCCTTCTGCAATGGTTGCACCAAATTTTAATATAAAGTACATTTCTGAATTTATGAATAGTTCTAAAAGAAAATTTATGTAAAAATTCTGACTCATAAATCAGAAAATAATAAATGCATAACCCTTTTACTTACGAGATTGACTTCCAAACCAATGTTTAAGAAAATAGGTGAACTACTTTAACTATTCGGAAAATTTCTTTTCTAAAATGTGATTGCTATATTTAAAAGAAGAAAAATAATGATTTATAGATCTGGGCACTCCAATAACAGTGTTTTATATAAACAGATTATTTTTCAGTTTGTGAATTAAACAGGCTGTTTTTTAATTCCAATCTACAGATCATAAGATCAGTGAGAACCTCTTGGTCTGAATGTAGTGCTACTGCTGGGAAGAAATCAGTCCTCATGAATATTCATTGAACACCACCAATTGCTACATCAGACTAGATGGGGAAGGAGAAAGAGAAATGGTCCATCAAATCAGAAGAAAAGCCCTTTCCATGATTTATGAAAAAGAGAACTATTGAACCTGATGCACTACAAGATTTTATGACTTTTATCCCAACCCATAAATAACTTTTTTCCTCTGGAATATTCCAAATTGAATTTTCCCTTTAATAATACAGCTTTTAAGTACTATTGATATATAAATGCCTTATATATAATACTAATGATACTTAGTTATGGATGACTGACTTATGAAGGAATATCAAAAATATTCAAATATTTAAATTAATAAATCCACTATAAGAAAGAGTTGCTCCCTGACTGCTTGTACGACACTACTCTGTCCACTACCTTCCAGTCTTTTTTTTTCATTAGGCTGTTATCATTCAATTGGCCTCAGTTTCAAGTATTTACCTAATATCCTTGAAGTATTAATATTTTCACCATTATCAAATGAAAGTATGGAAATGAGAATATATTAGGCCATATATCTATTTTTGTCTTTAATTGTTAAGCACCTATTTTGTACTTCAGTGTTTTACATATACCCTCATTTAAAAAACACAATGTTGTGGGTGGCAGGGGAGGGGAGCATGGGCAATATACGTAACCTTAACATTTGTACCCCCATAACATGCTGAAATTAAAAATAAATTAAAAAATAAAAATAAATTAAAAAATAAAATAAATAAAAAACACAGGTTTACTATACCTGCTTTACCTACTTTACTATAAATCAGGTATATTAAGGTCTGTTTTAAAGATAAATAAATTGAAGTTCAGCAGGGACTTGCCCAAAGTCATATAACTGGCAAGCTACAGAGACTGGATATGAACTAAGTCAGACTCCAAATCTGTCCTCGAAAAGAACTCCGCCTCCCCGCTCTACAGGATGTGTGCACTCAGGCCTTTACCACGGCCGTTCTATCAGCATTTGTGTTCCCCGTGCCTCAGAGCTTTCCCTTCACACTTCAGTCAAGAATAAGTCCCTTGTTGCAGTTTAGAACAAAACAGAGTTACTGGCCCAAAATAGTCAGGTTAGCTCCATGAATGGCTCCTACAAGACCAAATCATAACTGACCTGTTGAGAGACACAAGTGATTCAGGAGATAATGCCTTTCATGCTTCACTGAGAAGTGAGTAGTTTAAGATATCATAGGATGAGGAAAACAAGGGGAAAACAAACATCATATGTATCCATTATAATTATATAAAAAGATAAACTGGGATACCAAACATCATTATTATTTTGAAAAATTATTTACCATCTACATCTGACCACAGTTAGAAAAACTGTCATAACATAAGTGTGTTATAGGAAAAAAACATCTATTTCAAAAATGTTTCTCTATTAAAGAATTTTAAGATAGGAAACAAAGAATGTTAGAATAAATAAGAATGAGACTTCAAAATAGACAAAAAATCTTGGCCAGACATGGCGGCTCACATCTGTAATCCTAGCACTCTGGGAGGCCGAGGCGGGCAGATCATTTGAGATCAGGAGTTCGAAACCAGCCTGAGCAAGAGCCAGACCCCGTCTCTACTATCAATAGAAAGAAATTTATTGACCAACTAAAAATACATAGAAAAAATTAGCCAGTCATGGTGGCTGAGGCAGAAGGATTGCTTGAGCCCAGGAGACTGAGGTTGCCATGAGCTAGGGTGATGCCACAGCACTCTAGCCAAGGCAACACAGTGAGACTCTGTCTCAAAAAAAGAAAAGAAAAGAAAAAAGAAAAAAGTCTAATTGCATAAACTGAACATCATGCCAAATACTATCCTTATCCAAACTTGTCCTTCATTTATCTTACCTACCATCTTTAACATGTAATGAAAATTCAGCCACAAAATCAGCTTAGAAAGGCGAATTACCTGGCCTAAATGCATACATTGATTTAATATAGAAAGGTACTTTCCTGCAAAGACATTTATATGCTATCTGGAAGGACTTTCAGCTCTTCATTTTATATTTTACCAGCAATTGATTTATTATAGGAAAGAGATTCAATCTTTCCTCTTATTCTGAATAAGAAGTGTCAGCAATATGATTTTTTTTAAAGTAAAGATAGACCTTATTTGTTATGATCAAATAGGAAATCAGCATCTGTGGTTTCAGCAGGATTGGCCAGGTTATGCAGCATGTTTGAGGTTACTCCTCAAACATGATAGCTTGAATATACATGCTTTCTTCTGTTCCACCCTAAAATATGACCACAAGAATAATAGAATATGAATTTACTGCTATTCTTCCACTTTTTGACTTGCTTCTGCTACCCCCTAAGATTTCTGGCCAATAATACTGCTCTAGAGACTACCATCTTTTGAACCTAACTCTCCCTTCTACTCTTCTACTTTTATATACATTTTTGGTTTAGGTCTAATTGTCAAACTAGAACACCAATTCCTTTAGGGCAGGAACTCTTTCTTTCCTACCCACTTTTGTTTTTCCACAGCTTAGCACAAAATTAACACTTCAAAAATAATTTTTGACTGGCTGACTGAGTATTGCAAGATCTCCAAATGACTTGAATGGTGAACAAGATTTTAAGTCATCAAAGATCCATGACAACATATAAACATCCAGACTATTTCAAGATGAAGGGTGATGGATGGTTTTTCTTCCCTTTCTTTGATGCAACAGAATTCATATATTTCTAGTCACTTCCCAGGAAAATTTAAACATTAGGCCAGTTACCAAAAAATAAAACTTGTTTTGAGGTTGCTAGTAATTTGGGTACTAGTTTTAATGGACCACTGGTTCAAATGCTAAAGAACAAGGGAATTGAATTTGAGTAAACAGTAGAAATAAGGATGTATCTCTTGGTGAAAAAAGGAGTTCCCCTAGATTAAAAGGAAGAAGTGGAGGCAGTGGGCAATAGAAAGGAGAAGTAAATAGAAAAGGACCTCCTGGGAAGCTATCCAAGACAGGCAAAGGTCCACAGCTCCACAGGAGCTGAGAGAGTAGACAGGCAAGGGGCCATTAAGCTGAGAAGCTGACTAGGAGGTAAGTTGCCCAGGCAGAATGTTCTGTCCTTACTCAGCAAGGCCGGCTCATTGCTTGTGCTCAGCAATGACATCAATTGTTCTTATCGACCTATGGTCAGAAACCTCATTTCACTAGCGCACAGCATGTCAACCATTGATTGCCCTGTGTGGACAGTTTTCCCCAAACCCCATCAGCACAAGTACCCCCAAAAAGGGAGGTGGGACCCTGGACCTCTGGTGGGCAGGGAGAATTATCAGAGCATCTATACTTAAGATATGACAAAATGAGCAAAGGGTGATACGATCCTTACTCCACTGGCATCTACTCTGAACTGATGGGTTCTTGAGGCTTTTGAAGTAATGATTTCTTTGTAACTTATTCATGGGGATACTCCTCAAACATGGTAGCTTGTATATACATGCTTTCTTCCGTTCCACCCTAAAATATGACTACAATAATAATAGAATAAAAAGAATAGGAGAAGGATAAAAATGGAGAAGAGAAATTGTCATTTTGGAAGACAGAAAGTGGAAGGGCCAGTGAGAAGTGATTTAGCAAAGCAGAGGAAATGAAACCTAAGTGCGTAGAGCTGGGAAGCCAATAACAAGTAAGCCATCTGGGGCTCCAGAATGCCAGGAAGCATGAGGAATGTGAGATACCGCTTACTGCAGAGGGTAGAGAGTGAGGAGTGGGGCTGAAGGCAGCAGCAGGGCTGAAAACCTATATAGAGACCATTTTCCCAGATCCCTTCACCCACCCTATCCAGCCAGACAACCCCCCTTACACTATTTCATCAGGAAAGTAGAGGTTTACTCTAGATAAAGTAAACAAATGATTCCCTTCTCTCTATCAATTCCTAAAATACTGAGTCAGGAAATTGGAGAATTTCTTTCTGGAGAACTTGATCAGCTCAAAAGAAAAGAACTCATATTATGAGACCTATCTGGGTGTCTTCTCCCAAGTAAACTAGCAGATCCTTCCCCAATGATCATGTCCAGCAAGAATTTTAGTGTCTCAGTCAGATTCTTAGTACTTCACTCTTAAATACAAACAGTAAGCCAAGCATGCTAGCCTTTTGAGGAAATCTTCAACATGAAAGACAGAGACCTAAACAAATGAATTTTTTTAAAAGGATACTCCATAAAGAGAAACAATACAAAGTGAAGACAATTATAATGAATAATCTCAGAGGAATAAAAAAACATTGCAGTCATAAAGCAGGGTTAGGATGCTATATTTCAAAAAGAAAATTCAGTGGACAATAAAGAATGCTGGAAATTTAAAAAATAAAATAAAATCTTAAATTTTAACAAAAAAACTGAAGACAAAATGTTTGGGCATTTCTTCCAAAAGGTTTGAAAAAGAAAGATATGAACAATGGGAAGAAGATCACTAGGAATTATAGACAGAGAAAATAGAAAAACAAAAAAATTATCAAAGAAATAAGATAATTCCCAGAATTGAAGAATATGAGTTTTCAAACTGAAAGATTACAATTGGCAACAAAGAGCATCATCTTGTAATTTCAGTTCTCCAATAGCTTTTGGATCCTGATAATTTCCAGATTAAAAAATCATATATGAAAGTTCAGGATCATAATGGTGTCAGACTTTTCAACAACATAGTAGAAGCTAGAAGACAATGCAGTGACGCTCTTTTTTTTTTTTTAAGTGACAGGGTCTCACTCTGTTACTCAGGCTGGAGTGCAGCAGCACAATCATTACTCGCTGTAACTCCAAATTCTTGGGCTCAAGCAATCCTCCCATATCAGTTTCCTAATTAGCTGGGACTACAAGTACATGCCACAGTGCCCAGCTAAGTTTTTTTATTTTTTGTAGAGACAGGGTCTTGCTATGTTGTCCAGGCTGGTCTCGAGCTCCTGGCCTCAAGCAATCCTCCCGACTCAGCCTCCCAAAGTGCTGGGATTACCAGCATGAGCCACTGTGCCCGGTGACGCCTTCAAATATGACGGGAAATTGTGTCCAATTTAGAATCTATACCCAAACGAACTATCAAATAAGACATTTTCAAGGAAGTAAATTTTCAAAAAATAAAATTACCTTGTGTCATTCTCAGAAAGCTACAGGAGATTGTACTCCACTAAAACAAATTATTTATTATATTCTCTTAGTATACCTTTGATGCATGAAATACCTGCAAAAATAACCCCTGTTATTCTTGATATTAATTTATATTTTTCTCTCACTTTTTTTTGGCAGCTCTTTCTAGAGGTTTATCTATTTTATTAATCTTCTCAAAGAACCAACTTTTGACTTCATTAATTGTATTAATTTTTTGTTCTTATCTTTATTATTTTTTCTTTCAACTTGCTTTGGGTTTCACTTCTTTTTCCAGCCTCATAATAACTTGCATTATTGATTTTAAACTTTTCTTCTTTTTCTATTATAAGCATTTAAAGCTATATATTTTCCTCTCAACACTTTTTTAGCTTCATGTCATAAATTTTGATATATTTTTATAATAATTAATTTTAAAATATTTTTAAATTCTCTCTATGATTTCTTCTTTGATCTATAGGTTACTTAGAGGAGTATTATTTGATTTTCAAATAATGGAGGATTTCTCAGATATCTTGTTTTGATTTCAAATTTAATCCAATGTAGTCAGAGAATACACTTTGTAAAATTTCAGTCTTTTGAAGTTTATTGACACTTATTTTATGGCCTAACATATGGTTTATTTTAGTGAATGTTCTATGTGCATTTGAAAAGAATGTATATTCCACCCTTGCTGCGTACAATGTCTATGCCAATTAGGTCATGTTGGCTAATAGTGTTTTTCAGATCTTCTCTACTGTTACTTATTTTTTGTCTAGTTGGTCTACCAGTTACCAAAAGAAAACTGCTAAAATCCTCAGTTATGATTTTGCCTGTGATTCTGTTTGTATTTAGTTGCTCCATGTCTTTAAATAGTTGTTTTTCACATTCTGTTCACAGTTTATAATTGTTAACTGCAGAATTAATCTGATACTAGCTGCTCCATCATTACCAGAAGCAGAAACCTAAGACTCAATTTTGAGCAAAATATTTACACTCTAAAGTTGGACTCAGATTTCCAACTCTCACTGTCTTATCCTCGTCACTTGCTCTACCCTCAGCCCCGCCATGACACTATGAAAGGATCTGACACAAAGATACATCATTTCCATTAATAGACTTTAGAAATACTTCTTTGCATTTTATCTCTGTGATCAAGTATCATATTGGCCCTTAATCAACACACCTGTAAAGCTTTTTTGAAAATAAATGAATATAAGACTAGAGGAAAGTTTTCTCGTTCCACTATACTTCCCAATTTCTGCCTCTTCTCTCCAAGGGGGAAATGAAGTACTTATAAGAGCATATGGAAGATATAAAAGACTATGCCTATCTATGGGAAATATTTTCTAGAAATCCCAGAAAATAGAAAATTCATAACCATGAGAGATTGGTCCTGACCAAACTACAAGGTAATAGAAGAGATTGATACCTGATAATCAGAAGAATTGAAAAGACAGTGCTGAGATTTAAAGGGGGAGTTCTGAAGAGAAATGAGAACTGCCTGCTACTATTGGATCTATGTACTTGTGCTGCGCAGTACAAAAATTCAAAACCATGAATCTCAAAAATCCCATATCTTAAGTTATATCATTATAAAATGCAATTTTGCCAAAGCATCTATTTTATGTGGCAGTATTCTAAAGGCTCATAAAATATTTGGGCCACACACAGACATTTTTCTGAAATTGAAACTAACTTTGTAACTCTGAGTTCCCTTTTGGAAGGAGCAGGAGTAAAACATCTCCTACCTGTAGGACTAAAGCATCTGTCCTACCCTGTGAAAAGCTTTCTTTTTACCTGGCACTTTTCAGGGGAGCACTTGAAAGGTGTGAGCTGTTTGAAAGGTGCCACTTCAAACTCCTGGGCTCAAGCAATCCTCCCACCTCAGCTTCCTGAGTAGCTAGGACTATAGGCACATTTAAGTACTCCATATTCATTCTGCAGTAGTCCAGAGAGAAGACCAAAGAAGAAAAGAGAAGAAATAATCTAACTTGAAAAAGAAATCACTCAAACTTCCTTAATGTTCTTAATGAAAACAAGAAAAATGAAGAGGAAAAACAGAAAGTGTGATTCAACAGAAGACACAAGTAAATTCAGAATCTCAAGAGTTCAATACATTACAACAATTACAATAATTAGTATAATACAATGATATTGTATTAATAAATACTATAACTGTGTTACTACCACAACATGTGATCAAGTTATCATAAATGTTCATATTTTTCACCTGTTATCTTAAGAGCACACACAGAGAAAGAATGAAATATAGACCATGAAATTAATGCAGGTATTTTCCATCTTCAAGGCCTAACAGGTCCTTATACAACCTTTCCATTCTTTCCATGTGACTTCCAAAAACCTTGAAAAAACTAGACTTTCATACTTATCCCAAAAGCTAAGCTGGCAGTCAATTTCTTCAAAAAGACCTCCCTTACCCACAACCACCACTACCCCTATCATTCTCAATCTCTTATTCTATAATTATTTTTCTTCATAGCACTTATTACTGTCTGAAACTATATGAATTTTTTCCTTATTTATTATATAGATCATAATCTCCACTGAGGATACTTTGTTTGGTTCCCTGCTATATCCTCAACATTTGGAAGCCATTCCTAGCCTAGCTATATTTGAGACTAAACAAATATTAATTGAATGAAATAAATCTAATGCTGAAAGCCAGAATGAATATGTACTAAAGCAGATTGAACTACTCCAGTATTTCTCAAACTGGAATCTTGAATTATTGGAAGTCAGCTACAATTATAATCATACCATCAAGAGAAGCCCTAATGACATTTCATCCTAGACTATGACAATTCTGTAATAGTCCACTCCACTCCTGGTGCCATATACTTCTGAGTGACTTCTGTGGGCTAAAATCAGTAGTATTTCTGCAACTATTTCTGTTATTTATAGCCCATTGACATGTTTTAACTTAATTAAGGATTCTCATACTGGGTACTTAAAGTGGGAGGGGTTCCATATATTGGGTATGTGGACAACAAGAAGAAGTAGAAATATCACAACTTGACCCATCTTACAAACTCCACTCTGGGTCTCAGAATAGGAGACCTTTCTGGCTCCAGACCTGTCTCCCATCCTGGAGCTACTTGGTTTGCTACTTGGGACCCCATCTTTTCTATTAGTAGGTAGAGATGTAGGATATCATCTAACAGATAGATATAATGCCAACAACAGCAGCCCTATGCTGCCAAAAGGGCACACAACTCATGCACGTGCATGAATACACCCTGCTCCATCAGAACACAACTAGCTTCTCACTGATCCTCCTACCTCAAGACTCCCTACTCTTAAGGCCCATGCAGAGGATAAGGTGTCTACTATCTTCTACTGACTCAACTACTTTATCTAGATGAAGAAAATAAGTTCAATAAATCAGATTATTTCTGTGAGCAGGTCTTTTTAAGATTATTATTTGATTCATTATTTTGAGCCAAAGAATATTCACTACCTAAATTTGATATATTATTATTATTGACTTTCATTTCCTTATACTTTTTTCTTAAACAGAGAGGAAAAGTCTACTTGTAAAGAAAAATATTCATTCATAGGCTGAAATCTGTTACATTTTTTTTTTGCCTTTTCATTTTATTTATTTATTTTTTTTTAATTATTTTTTTTTTATTTTGGCATATTATGGGGGTACAGATTTTAAGGTTTCAATAAATGCCCATTTCCCCCCTCCCCCCAAAAGTCTGAGTCTCCACCACGACCATCCCCCAGATGGTGCACATCTCACTCACTATGCATGTATATACCCGCCCCCCTCCCCCCTCCCACCTGCCCAATACCCTATCACTGTAGCACCTATGTGTCCACTTAGGTGCTACTCAGTTAATACCAGTTTGCTGGAGAATATATCTGGTGCTTGTTTTTCCATTCTTGGGATACTTCACTTAGTAGTATGGGTTCCAGCTCTAACCAGGAAAATATAAGGTGTGCTATATCACCATTGTTTCTTAGAGCTGAATAGTACTCCATGGTGTACATATACCACATTTTATTAATCCATTCTTTGATTGATGGGCACTTGGGCTGTTTCCACAGCCTTGCAATTATGAATTGTGCTGCTATAAACATTCGAGTGCAGGTGTCTTTTTTGTAGAGTGTCACTGGATCATTTGGGTAGATGCCCAGCAATGGGATTGCTGGATCAAATGGTAGATTCACTTGTATCGCTTTAAGGTATCTCCATATTGCTGTCCACAGAGGTTGAACTAGTTTGCAGTCCCACCACCAGTGTAGGAGTGTTCCTCTCTCTCCGCAACCACGCCAGCATTTATTGTTTGGAGATTTTTTGATAAAGGCCATTCTCACTGGGGTTAAGTGATATCTCATTGTGGTTTTGATTTGCATTTCCCTGATGATTAGAGATGTTGAGCATTTCTTCATATGTTTGTTGGCCATTCTTCTGTCTTCTTTAGAAAAATTTCTGTTCAAGTCCTTTGCCCACTTTTTAATGGGGTTATTTGATTTTTTCTTCCTAATTTTCGTGAGTTCTAAGTATATTCTAGTTATCAGTCCCTTATCGGATGCATAGGATGCAAAAATTTTCTCCCATTCTGTAGGTTGTCTGTTTACTTTCATGACTATTTCTTTGGCTGTGCAGAAGCTTTGTAGTTTGATCATGTCCCATTTATTTATTTTTGTTGCTGCTGTGATTGCCTTTGGGGACTTCTTCATAAACTCTTTGCCCAGGCCGATGTCTAGGAGAGTGTTTCCAACTTTTTCCTCTAGAGTTCTAATAGTTTCATATCTTAGGTTTAAGTCTGTTATCCAGCGTGAGTTGGTTTTTGTGAGAGGTGAAAGGTGTGGGTCCTGTTTTAGCCTTCTACAGGTGGCTATCCAGTTTTCCCAGCACCATTTATTGAAGAGGGATTCTTTTCCCCAGCGTATGTTTTTGTCTGCTTTGTCAAAGATGAGACGGCTATATGAGGATGGTTTTATATCAGGATTCTCACATCTGTTCCACTGGTCAATATTCCTGTTTTTGTGCCAATACCATATTGTTTTAATTACTACAGCTTTGTAGTATAGTTTAATATCTGGCATATTAATGCCTCCCATTTTGTTTTTGTTGCCTAGAATTGCTCTTGATATTCGGGGTCTTCTTTGGTTCCATACGAAGCGTAAAATTATTTTTTCTATATCTGTGAAGAATGCTGATGGATTTTAATAGGTATTGCATTGAATCTGTAGATCAGTTTGGGTAGTATAGACATTTTGACGATATTGAGTCTGCCGATCCACGAGCATGGTATGGATTTCCATCTGTTTACATCCTCTGCTATTTCCTTCCTCAGTGTTTCATAGTTCTCCCTGTAGAGGTCTTTTACCTCTTTGGTTAAATATATTCCTAGGTACTTTAATTTCTTTGTTGCTGTTGTGAAAGGAATTGAGTCTTTGATTTGGTTCTCAATTAGATTGTTGTTGGCGTATATGAATGCCTCTGATTTCTGTGTATTAATTTTGTATCCTGAGACTTTACTAAATTCATTGATCAGTTCCAGGAGTTTCTTGGTTGAATCCTTGGGGTTTTCTAGATACAATATCATATCATCAGCAAACAGTGAAAGTTTGATCTCTTCTGCCCCTATTTGGATACCTTTGATTCCATTTTCCTGTCTGATTGCTGTAGCCAAGACTTCCAGCACTATGTTGAATAGAAGTGGAGATAGTGGGCAGCCTTGTCTGGTTCCAGTTCTAAGTGGGAATGATTTCAGTCTTTCCCCATTCAGTATGATGTTGGCTACGGGTCTGTCATATATGGCTTGTATCATTTTTAGGTATGTCCCTTCTATGCCTATTTTCTTAAGTGTTTGTATCATGAAAGGGTGTTGAATTTTGTCAAAAGCTTTTTCTGCATCTATTGAAAGAATCATGTGGTCTTTGTTTTTGCTTCTGTTGATGTGGTGAATTGCATTTATAGATTTACGTATGTTGAACCATCCCTGCATCCCTGGGATGAAGCCCACTTGGTCGTGGTGGATTATTTTTTTGATAAGTGTCTGGATTCGGTTAGCTAAGATTTTGTTGAAAATTTTTGCATCTATATTCATTAGGGATATTGGTCTGTAGTTTTCTTTTTTTGTTGCATCCTTTCCTGGTTTTGGTATCAGAGTAATATTCGCTTCATAAAAGGTGTCGGGGAGGTTTCCGTTCTTCTCGATGTTGTGGAATAGTTTCTGCAAGATAGGTACTAGTTCTTCTTTGTAAGTATGGTAAAATTCAGGTGTGAAGCCATCTGGACCGGGACTTTTCTTTTTAGGGAGATTTTTAATTGCTGTTTCTATTTCAGCTGTTGAGATTGGTCTGTTCAGGGAATCTATTTCTTCCTGGTTGAGCCTAGGGAGGCTGTGTGTTTCTAGAAATTTGTCCATTTCCTCCACATTTTCCAGTTTGTGTGCATAAAGATTTTTGTAGTATTCATAAATTGTATCTTGTATCTCTTTGGGATCAGTTGTGATATCTCCTTTTTCATTCCTGATGGAGCTTATTAGAGATTTCTCTTTTCTGCTTTTCGTTAGCTTAGCCAATGGCGTGTCAATTTTGTTTATTTTTTCAAAGAACCAACTTTTTGTTTTATTAATCTCCTGAATAGCTTTCCTGTTTTCAATTTCGTTTAGTTCTGATTTGATCTTGTTGATTTCACTTCTTCTGCTGGGTTTGGGGTTGGTCTGTTCTTCTTTTTCCAGCTCTTTGAGTCGTTTCATTAGATTGTCTATTTGTGATCTTCTTGCCTTTTGGTTATAGGCATTTATGGAGATAAACTTTCCTCTCAGAACTGCTTTAGCTGTGTCCCAGAGGAGTTGATAACTTGTCTCTCCATTGTCGTTTTCTTCATAGAAGTTTTTTATTTCCGTCTTGATTTCTTCATTTACGAAGTAATCATTTAGTAGGAGGTTGTTTAATTTCCACGTTTTTGTGTAGAAATGTGAGTTTCTGTTAGGGTTGATTTCTAGTTTTATTCCACTGTGATCTGAGAAAGTACATGGTATGATTTCTATTTTTTTAAATTTCTTGAGATTTTCTTTGTGTCCTAGGATATGGTCAATCTTAGAGAATGTCCCGTGAGCTGATGAGAAGAACGTATATTCAGTGGATTTTGGGTAGAATGTTCTGTAGATGTCTGTCAGACCCAATTGTTCTAGAGTTTTGTTTAAGTCCATTATTTCTTTATTAATTTTCTGTTTGGAGGATCTGTCTCGTGCCGTCAGTGGGGTGTTGAAATCTCCGGCGATTATGGAGTTGCTATTAATCCATTTGCTTAGCTCCAGTAAGGTTTGCTTTATGAATCTGGGTGCACCTAAGTTGGGTGCATATATATTTAAAATTGTTATCTCCTCTTGTTGGACTGTGCCCTTCACCATTATATAATGACCCTCTTTGTCTTTTACTACTTTTGTTGGTTTAAAAACTAAATCGTCTGAAATTAGAACTGCCACACCAGCCTTCTTTTGGTATCTATTTGCTTGGAATATTGATCTCCACCCTTTTATTTTTAGTCTATGTGCATCCTTGCAGGTTAAATGTGTTTCCTGAAGACAGCATATACTTGGCCTGTATTTTCTTATCCATTCAGCCAGCCTATGTCTCTTGAGTGGAGAGTTTAAGCCATTCACATTTATTGAGAGAACTGATAGGTAAGGTAGATTACTGATCATTCTGTTGGGTTGGATGTTGTTGCTATGATTTCTGTCTTGAGCCATTGTAATATCTGGCCTTTAATATCTTTGGGTTTTGGTTGTTTTTATATCCGTGGATTATTATTATGATGTTCCGTGCGTAACGCTGTTTTAAGTACTTCTTGTAGGGCTGGTCTTGTCTTGGTGAATTCTCTGAGCCTTTGCTTGTCTGAGAATGTTTTTATTTCTCCTTCATATATGAAGCTTAGTTTTGCAGGGAATAATATTCTAGGCTGGGCATTGTTTTGTTTCAAAAGAGTGAGAATGGGGCCCCAGTCTCTCCTTGCTTGTAAAGTCTCATTAGAGAAGTCTGATGTTATTCGAATTGGCTTTCCCTTGTATGTCACTTGCTTCTTTTGTCTTACAGCTCTTAGAAGGGCCTCTTTAGTTGATACTTTGGTCAGTCTGATGACTGCATGACGTGACGTCTTCCTGTTTGCATTAAATCTCCCAGGGGTCCTCTGGGCTTCTTGAACTTGTATATCGAGATTTTGAGCAAGGCCTGGGAAATTTTCCTCTATTATATCTTCAAAAAGCTTGTCCAGCCCTTGAGTGTTGTCTTCCTCCCCTTCGGCTAAACCTATGACCCTCACGTTAGGTTTTTTTCACATAATCCCACAGCTCTTGTAGGCTTTGGTCTTTTCTCTTGTTTCTCTGCTGTATTTCTGTGACTGATTTATTTAATTGGAAGGTGTTATCTTCAAGCTCTGAGATTCTTTCTTCTGCTTGATCTACCCTGTTCTTGAGACTTTCCACAGTATTTTGTAGTTCTCTGAGTTGATTCTTCATCTCCAGGACTTCGGTTAAAGTTTTCTTCACTGTGTCAATCTCTTTGTTGAACCTTTGTTCCATTTCTTGGAGGTTTTTTGTGTTTTCTTGGTGTTGGTTATTGAGTTGTTGTTGCAGCTGGGTGAGTGTTCTTATGATCCACATACGAAATTCCTTTTCTGTCATATTGGTTGCCTGATTTTGGTCGGTGTCCGTTTCTAGGGGGCTGGTGCTCCTCCTTGGGGGTGTGTTTTCCGTTTGGTTCTTCATATTTCCTGAGTTCTTTCGCTGACTTCTTCCCATGTCGATCAGTTGTTGTTTCTTTCCTTAGGTTATTGTTTGGGTATTCACACACCTTGTTTAGTTTCTGAGGCGTTAGGTGGTGCCTGTGGGTGAAATTGGACCACTCCCTGTATATTGAGTCAGTGGATGCCGTGGAAAGGCCGTGCAAGATGCCGCCCCTGTCAGTAGGTGGCGTTTGCTTGGAGGAACAGGCTATGGTGTTGATTTTGAGTCCTGTTATCAGCTCTCGTTCTGGGCGGAGCTGGGTTGGGTAAGCCTGCCCTCAGGCCGTTAGCAGGGGTCAAAGTTCTGTTCTCAGCTTACAGGGAAAGCTGTCAGGGCAGGGCTGGAATGGTCCCGCTCAGCCAGAAAGTCTGGAGGTGGGGGTGGGGCTGTCTGAGACTCGCAGTCTGCAGCAGGCCTCGCTTCTTTCCACCCTCCCCAACTCTTCAGCTACTCCTGGGCCTCTGCCAGCAGGCCAGACCACAAGCCACCAGGCCTCCCCGGACTGTGGTGCCGGCGGGGAGGTTCCCTGCACAGGAACGCCACCTGGGTTGGGCGCACGGCCTCCTCCTGGGAGGAGGGTTGCCCTCTAGGACGCCGATCCGCCCCTGGAGGCACACAGCCCTCAGTAGGCTGTTCGTGTATAATCCTTCTGTGCCCGGGGCAATGCTAGCCCTCGGTGCAGGGGATCTGGTCTGCAGGTCCGACCTCTGGGTCCCAGAGTTCAAACTGTATTCCCACCAGGGAGAGGATTTCCGGTCCTAATTCACCCACAGGGAGCCCAAGCTGGATCTATGTCTCTCAGCCTCTGAGTCGGCACCGTTTTCCTGGGAACACGGTGCCAGCAGCACCTGGGAGGGCGGGCGGGGTCCCAAACGGGAAGGTCCCGTTCCCTGGAGGTGCCTCCGGCTGGTGGCTGTATTGTCTCTCTGGGCAGCCGCGGGTAGGGTCGGCGGAGGGGAGGAGGAGGCAATATGGCGCCTGCCGCGCGGCTCGGGTCCGTGCACACGGAGGTGCCCGGAGGAAGTTGGGAACCTGGTGCCACGTCTGCTACAGGCTCACCGTTGGCAAGCGGCGGCAGTCTCTGGGCTGATGTCCGCAGGTCTCTCCACCCACTGGGGAGCCCGCCAGCAGTCCCGAATGCAGGGGAGGGGAAACAGCAATTCCACCTACCCTTGCCGCTGGTCTCCGGGCTGCTCCGGTGGTCTCAGCCTCCAGTTCTCCTCCGCAGCCTCCTCCCGTGGAGTCTCCCGGGGTCTCAGGTACCCCTCCTTCCGGCCCTTGTCCGCTGTATGCTCGTCTTCTTGCTTCTTTCCTCTAGTTTCTGCTAGAATTGGTCTTTTCTGTAGAGACCCTCTGTCTGGCGGTGTTATTCGTCCGCCATCTTCTGTTACATTTTTTTTCAAACCAATACCCAAGAATAGATTACCATAATAAAACTTTTCAAAAATATTGTCTATTGTCATCATATGGTAAGTGGAAATGTACATGTACTGGTGTCAATAGAATCTGTACCTTAGAACTCAATACATATTCATTTTTGGAGCAAAGATTTAGTTCCAACAAAAGAATATCATAAATTACATTAAGCTAACTTTAATTTATTGGGTTTTGGGGGAGAATGCACACTTAATCTGCTAACTTGTGTTGGTTTTATAGTATCATTGGAGATACAAGTTTATCTCTAGTTTTAGGCTTATACACTTGGAGAAACATTGTCATAAAGGCCCCTCAGTCAATGCTAGGGACCCAGGAGAGAAATCAGGCCATTAAATGGGGCTCTTACATTACAGAAGTTTGAGAAACACTGAGACGAAAATAAAACAATCAGAAAATAACATTTTTCACTTCGTGAACCATTTCTCTCTTTTTACTGAGAAGAAAATTGAAATACTGTCCCTCCCCATTGTCTACCCCTTACTTAGAGACCATTACACATTAACCAAAGAGCAAAACAGCCAGTTGATCGCTAGATAAAAGTGCTGAATTTAAGGCATCAAAGTGCTACCGAACCATCCACACATTCTTAACTCCCACTCTATCTCTATCCACCCTCATATACTATATTCCTACACACTGGGGGTTTGAACTCACAGAAAACATCCAGAACTAAAAATGACTCATTGGCTCTAAAATAATGTTTCTCCAAATAAACTTTTGCAAGTGAAATGAGGCAGGGAGTGCAAGGGAAAGGCTGCAGTCTTTGCATACCTTGTTGCCTCAAAGTGTCATAAAATACACATTGAGATAGGAGGTAAACACAGTTACATACAACAGAGCTGCCCCAGATAAACACCTGACAGACAGTGAGAACTGAGCTGTGTACATCAACTTACCTTCCTGCTACAAATATGAGAAAAGGCTTTGACCAACACCTGGATCCAAGGAACACATCCAATGATTGAAACTAAAAGAAAAACAACAACATGACATAGATTTTTTTTTAACTTCAAAAAAAAATTTTATCTTAAAGATGGAAGGGAAGGATAGTCTTCTGAAAAAAGTGTACTACAGAAACCAAAATAATACTAACTTTCGACAATAGGATATAAGACCTGAAAGTCACAGGTAAGAATATGCTGAGATGAAGTAAAAAACAAATGAGATTAAAGGGAAAAATGAGAAACAAAAAACTGAAATGAAAATAGACATCTGAAACAATAAGGGTTCAATGTACATTAGAATAGAATTTACATTGGAGAAAAATGCATTAGTGATTTGAAGTACAAAGTTGAAAAGTTCTTCCACAAGACAAATGACAGAAATAAATAGTTGGAAACAATGTAGACACATTAGGTCATTAAATACAAAATGTCTGATTTTAAATCAAAAGTTTAGTTTATTATATCTCAAGCAAGAAGCAGAACAATTAATCAAAGTATATGCCTAAACTATTGATACAGTTTTGCCTTCTTAACAGTAGCTTGTTTATGCCAGCAGTGAAGATGCCTGGAGAGTGAGTGGTGATGAAATCATCAAAAGCATTTTCCACAGTTTGTTGAGAATTGAATATTTTGCCTTGCACGAAGTGGTCCAAAGACTGGAAGAAGTGGTAATCAGTTGATGCAAGGTCTGGTGAATACAATGGATGACAGAGAGTTTCCAAGTCCAGCCTCTGTAGTTTGAGCAGCATTATTTGTACAACATGTGGTCCGAACCTTGTCTTGCAAGAGGGTTGGCCTGTCTCTATTGACTCACCTCAGCTGCTTAATCACAAGCATCCTTATCATTTCATCCAATTGGTTACAGTAGACATTGACTATAATTGATTGATCAGGTTTCATGAAGCTGTCGTGGATAATACCAGCACTGGACTACCAAACAGACACCAGTACTTTTTTTGGATGAATATTAGGTTCTGGACTATGTTTTGGGCACATCGTGTCCATCCAACCATTATGCCAAATGCTAGTGAAAGAATCCCTTTTTCATCACACATAACAATACAGTGCAGAAATGATTCAAATTTATGTTATACAACCAAAGAAAGGCAAACTTCCAGATGATTTCTCTTCTAATGCTTGCTTAATTCATGTCATACCCATCATCCAGTTTCTTTACCTTGCCAATTTTTTTCAAATAGTCCAATATTGTTGGAATAGCAACATCAAACCTTGTTGCTAATTCACACCTAGGTTGAGATGGATTCACTTCCACTACAGCTTTCAGCTCATCGTTATCCACCTTGGTCTCACAGATCGCCCACATGGCTCATTTTCAAGATTGAAATCACCAGAATGGAACTTCTCAAACCATCAATGTATTGTGCGTTCATCAGCCACATCCTTCCCACTTTGTTGATATTTCAAGCTGTCTGCACAGCATTGGTTCCACGACAGAACTCATATTCAAAATAACATGAATTTTTTACTTATCCATGGTTTCACAAAAATTGCTCTAAAAAAATTTTTTTAAATAATCACAAGCCAAACTGTGCATTTGAAAGAATGAGGATGTATTTTCACAATAAAAATAAAACAAGAAGTGCCAAAGTGAAATGTCAGAAATGTCAACTGTCAAACTTAGTACTTAAGGAACTAGAACATTTCATAACCTAATAGATATAGAGGATGGAGAATGAAATGCCAAACTAAGGACTATATATTCTAATAGAAAATCAAAAAAATTGGCACAGATGCAATAAATCAAGCAAAAACTATTTATCTAAAATGTATACATATCTAAAGATCTCATCATGCTCCAAGTAAACAAAGACACACCCGGCAATTTTTTTAAAATTATTAATATAATAAAGAATCCAAAAAGCATTTAGGCAAAGAAATAAGTTAACTGCAAATAAATATACAAAATATATACAAATAAATAAATGCACACTGTTAGGCAATGGAGAATTTTCTACAGCATTTGAAAAGAGAAAAACTATTTTATATGACTCAGTCAAGCTGTCATTTATGCATGAAGAAAACAGAAAGTCTCAGAAATGCCAGGTCTTATAAAATATAACACTCAGGAATCTAAAATTACTTGAAGACACAGTCTTTATTCACCCAAAAAGGGGTGAATAAAAATTAAAAGCACAAAAGTTTAGATAGGTAGTAGAAAGAATTGGTGCATAGTCTAATAAACTTCATATCTATAAGGGGATGTTAGTCCTTCCAATGCAACTAACTACTGGTAAAAACAGGCTTTCCAGTAGACTGACTCTATTGCCAAACATGACTTCATCTCAGACCTTCTGAGGTGTATGAGAGCATTATATGGACATCATTATCTCCTGGTAGTAATGGTCCACAGCCCCTTATCCATAATGTCAAAATCCAAGAAACTCTGAAAACAGAAAGATTTCTTTATAAATCACTTGGTGGCAAAGTGAACAGAGGCAATTTATAGTTGTTTTGATCCTATAAGTGCTAATATTCATCATTTTGCTACATAAATATTAGTAAATTAGATTATAGCTTATTGCCATATACCCTGCTATATGCAATATTTTCCTTTCTAAAATAAAAAATATATATATAATTCTAGAACACCTTCAAGAGTTCCCAATAAGAAATCATGGAACTCAAGTAGAGCAACTCACCCAAATGGCTCACTTTCTTATAGCAACCCTAGCCAGTTTATTCATCAATAATGTACTGCACCTCTCACAACACTCTGGAATCTCAATCAAGACAACTGATTTCTTTCTATTGTCCAGTGGGCTCTCAATTCTAGAAGACATTCAGGGAGGAGGAGGAGTCATGTCTGACTCTTTTCTAAATACTGCCTGTCCATGCTGAAAGCTGGAGGAACACTAGTTAGGCCCCTTCAAGGTGATGACACATTCCATCCCTGTGGGTCATTTCCAACTATCATCCTTCATGCACATGTATCCTATCTTTAAGGACTATTCTTTCCAACCCACTGGGAGCCTGTCCTTCACCTTCAGACCTGGCCATGTGACCCTAGAGGGAAATGTCAGGTCTAACACAAGAGGTTTTGTATTCCTGACACAGCTGTGGTACACTCCAGGAATTGGGCAATCAGAATAATTCAGTGGAGAATGACATGTAAATTTTGAACACACCGTGGTATGCTAAAGTTTTCCTAAGCTTTGCTTCAGTGGTTTGGAAAAGGTCAGATTATGCTTTCCCTGGCTTCTCTAGTTCATTTACAGATGAGTCATTAAACATTTCCTCTCTTTTTGCACTCTTGGAGCTCTTTCTATAGCTCCACCTATAGATCTGTAAGTTCTGACTCGATTATTCTCATCATGACTTCAGATTCCCCTTTTATTGTTTACTCAATCCATGTTTTATATATGCTCTGGATATTTTGCAATTTCTCTTTACCCGGAATACAAAATTTGGTTTGCCTGTGCTTAGTGCTTCACAACCATAGGCAAGTCCTACTGTATCCATTTGGATTAGGCCATGCAATAAGAAAAACAAAAAATTAAGATTAAATAAAGTAAGTTTATCTCTTTCAGCTAAGAGAAGTCCAGGGATATCCCATTCAAGACTATTAATGGCTTTCCCGTGGTCAAGAGGAAACCAAGCATCTTCAATCTCTATGTTCTACTATCTGAACACATGGCTTCCATCCTCAAGGTCATCTCATAGACAAAGGCAATTGCTAGAACAATAGAGTTCACTTACACCATCTGGGTAGCAGAAAGGAAGAGGAGAAGAAAGACGAAGAGGACACAACTCTCAGCTGAGGAAACTCCTAAAGATGTTCTGAAAGTCCCATTCAAAGCTTAATGCTCATTCTATTATTGTCCCAACTTAACTATATATATTCACTGAGCCATAAGGAAGGCTAGCTTTAATGTGGCCAGCTGCCAAATACACACATGCATACACATACACAAACACACAGTGTTTTGTTTATTGGAAAAGGGAAAAATTAGGCTTTGCACCTAGCAATCCACCAGAAGTTTTTGCCATAGCCACCTGCTATGAGGCCCAGCATTAGAAGATCCAGCATTAATCAGCAATAATAAAACACCCACCTCTCAATTCATCCCTCATCTTGATTCATACAAAGTAGTGAGAACATCAAAATGACTTAAGTCACAATTTTCTCTTAATAAATAAACAAAGAGATATGTTTCAGTATGTTGGAAAAGGTGGGTACATCTTTTTTGACATTTTAAAATGTGCCATAAAGAGTTTGTGGGTAAAAGATCTATCGACTATGTCCAGGAAAGCACAAATGGTACTGGCCATAATCGCTAGCTGTTTTATTCTCTATTTTCTCCATTACAGGAATTCTGGTCATATGGGTGATGCCGCAAACTTAGCCATTCCACTTGAGTTGGCAACACTGGCCAGTGGTACTGATGTGTTTGCCCTTCCGAGTGCAGCCAACATCCTCTGTATTTTCCTCAGTGGGGCTCTCTGCAATGTCAGCTGAGTTTCCCAGTTATGACACCTCTTAAAATATTTAAGACATTTTTAAATAAATAAAAAACATACTCAGGAAAATTCACAGAACATAATCTCAGAATCCTCAAACCATACAATGTTTTGTGACAACTAGAAAGGATGAGGATGGGTCTGGGAAATTGTTTCACCCAATTCATGTAATTTGGCAGGTTTTCTAATTATCTAGCCCACAGAAGACCCCATATGCATTGCCAGGCAACTTAAAAACATGTTATTCCAAAACTATACATATATGTATTGAAAAGCCATTTATTCCATCATGTTTTATTCCCATGGATGTTTTATTCATCATGTTTTATTCCCATAAATTAATGATATACAAATTAAGAGGCAGATTAAAATCCTCTATTAAAAAGATGTCATTTATGTTATAAAAAGTTACAATTATGTATAAAAAGTATAAATTTTGCCTACTCTGGACATTTCATATAAATGGAATCATACACTATGTGATCTTCTGTGACTGGGCTCTTTCACTTAGCATAATATTTTCAAGAATTGTACCGTATGTCAATTATATCTTAAAATATTGTATTAAACAAATGTGAAAAATGAAATAATAATGTAACATGAGCTGCTTTAAAAGAAAATCACCTACAACAAAGTTAAGATGATTAAAAATAAAATTTGTGGACATGCCTATAGCTCTGACTCAGGCAGGGCAATGGCAACTTATGTAACCTAAACATTTGTACCCCCGTAATATTCTGAAATAAAATAATTAATTAATTAAAATTTGGTAAAAAAACTTCAGGGGAAAACTAGCAAGAAATACAACAGAAATGTGCTTTCTGAAGCAGGAAAGAAAAAAAAAAGAAATACAAAAGAAATAATTATTAATTTCAAATTATATAAATTCAAGGCAAAAAGGATAAAATGTAATAAGATTTTGTTGATAAAAGTACAAGTACAATAGATATATAAAAGATATGAGCTGTTACAAGTACTAGAACTCAAAATAAAAACAATTGTCTGAGATAATCACACAGCTCTCTCACCCTCTAGCAGATCAAGTAGAGAAAAGCATGTGTTCAACTACGGTGAATAAGACTGAATTTGTATACAAATGTCAAAGCTCCAGTCCTTCTCAGAAAATATATATTTGCTTTAGAAAGTGAAACAAATACAAAAATGATCATATTTTAAGCCAAAAAAGACAAATTCAATAAATTCCAAAAAGCAGAAACTGAACTAGACACATTCTCTGAATATAAAATAATAAAGCTAGAAATTAATAATAAAGGTTTAAATAAAAAACATTTGGAAAAAACTTAGCTTCTTCATATAAATACTGAAGTAAAGAAGAAATGCAAACCCCAATATCAGATAATTCAGAAGTGAGTACATTATTTTA
This sequence comes from Microcebus murinus, assembly GCF_040939455.1. NCBI lineage: Eukaryota > Metazoa > Chordata > Mammalia > Primates > Cheirogaleidae > Microcebus > Microcebus murinus. The sequence goes on along the minus strand of NC_134109.1, from coordinate 56,392,328 downwards.
TCAAAACCTCAGATATGTGACAAAACTTAGAAGCAAATGTAACCATAAATGTTTTGCTTTGATTATAAAAAGGAAGAATAAAAATAAGTAAATAAGCCTATAGGTAAAACATCCAAATTAGAAAAACAGAGAAAAATAATATAAAATAAACACAGAAATTAATAAAGAGAAAAAGAAATAAATTAGAAAACAGCATGGATACACAAACTTAAGATCTTTCAATAAACCAATAACTATATATGTCCCTGGCAAGTCCATCCAAGAAAGAAAACAAATTAAATATGGTATGAGAATGGAGAGCCAACCAATACAGAAAAGACTAAGAGAATAGCATATAACACCATAAGATGTTTGGAATATGTGATGAATTAATAAAAGAGAAGATTTTCTCAACATAATTCTAATAATATCTACCAAACCAAAAAGTCAACATCATGCCTATTGGTAAAACACTAGATGCATTCCTATTATAATAATGAACGAAATAAGAAAGTATGTTTCCTCCTTTACTATTTAACACTGTTCTGAAAATACTAGCCAACAAAATAAAGCATGAAATAGAAATGAGGTAAAATTATTGAAAAATGAGAAACTAAATTATCATTATTTACAAGTGATATTATCATATAACTGGGAAAAAAGAGGATCAAATGTAAATATCGTAAAATTAATAGAAGAGTTCAATAAATGGCCAGATAAAATACATATACAAATATGCTGCCATAAACATTTGAGTACAGAAAATAAAAAATACATATACAAATATTAACAGCATTCCTATATAAGTAGCCATAATTGATAATGAGAAAAGGTTTTCCTCATAATAGCAAAAAATATAATTTTTAAAGACCTGGAAATGACAATAATAATAACCACCACAGATAACGTTTGTTGAACTTAAGAAGAGGCAGAGAAGGAATGACCAGAGAAACAGAATTTGGAGAGGTTTGTTTTTAGGGATGTTTTTTTCTTTCAAAAGTCATGACCAGGCAAATAGGCCAATGGGAAGGACTTCCTTGAAAACAAAATGTGAAGTGTACTTGGGAGAGAAAAACAAATCCATCTATTAATAATTAAACAAGTTGAATTTATGAATGCACTGGCCCAGTTCCCTATTCACATTAGACATTTTATTAACAATTGTTTCTCCTCTTCCCTGACATGATCTTGTGCTGTGGGGAATTAGAGTCATGGAATTATCATTATTCTGTTTATCTGATTGTGGGAAAACTAGAATAAAAAAACAAAATTTATTTGACCTGATCTCCATCACTGAAGTACTCAGGACAATTAGAACAAGTATCCAGATAATCATGATATAATAATTTGTCTTAAGATAAAAGTAATCTATTATACCGATTATGCAAAGAATTGTCTCAATTCTTCACTGTACAATGGTAGTGTGAATTTGGTGAAAATAAAATCGATAGTCCACAATAATCATTTTATTTGCACAATTATGCAGGGAGAAAAATGCGTGGGAATTTTTGTTTTGATACCTCCCCCTTTTCCACTTCCCTGGCATTGTTTCCATGTGATGTTTTATCTTGAATATCAAAGATAGCCATAGTGGAGTGTGATTTATCAAGTCAGTCCCACCAGACAATGTTGGCTGTGCAAAAGTGAATACAAATCACATCAAATCATTTTTGTCTTGGCCCCATAGATATGTGTAGAATCAAGATTTTGTAGAGATAAAAGAAAATTATCAGTGTTTATTGAGTGTTGAGGTTGCCAGCCACTAGGCTATTAGCAGCAGGATTTGTATAAATATAAGGCAATAGAGATTAGAATATTTCCTTTTGTTGTTAGTTGAAAGGTAAAATGAAGTCTTATATTCAAAACAGGCATTTTAGCTCTTTTTCTCTCCTTTGTTCTTCTGTTTAGTCTTTTAATTAGTGGCCTTTTTATAATTTTTTTCCTTTCAGCACTATGCTATGAAAGTGATGAGAAGGTCACACTTCAAGGCACCAAGCTACAAAAAATAATTTCTGATGGTGGTATCTTTCTATAATGTATTAAATTAACAAGTAGGAGCTTCACATTATTTTAGATGACGATCCTCATTTAGGCTCAACTTGAGTTCCATTTGGGAAAAGCATATACTGATTCTTCCTAGATGTACCATGAAAGTATTCAAACTTAAGATAGCACAGCTCAGGTCTCCAGGAAGAACACTCTAATGTGGAGATTTGTGTGTGGGAGGTTTATTAAAGTGTGCTCTCGGGATCAATACTCGTAGGGGAGTGAAGAAAGAAGGATTGAGCATTTTAGCGATCTTGAGAAAGGCTTCAGCTAATCCCACAAGAAGCTCTACAGCTAGTATGGTCCTTCAGTGTTGCCCTATGTTGGGGAGAAACAGGGTTTTTATACATCTACATGGGCCAGGCTTTGGATATGGGCTACCCACTCCGCCAGGGAGTAGGGATGACCTTGGCCAAGGCAGCTCTCTTCAGCTAAGACCAAGTCCCAGAGATTCAGCAGAGTGTTGCCGGCTGCCAATATTCCAGCAACTGGGGAAATTAGTTCTTTAGCCCTGAAGAGAGGGGATCTGGGCAGCCTACTACAGCATCCACTAATCCACTACACAGGGATATCAGGAAACAAAGATTTTTAAAAATTTAGGATTTCTATCCAAGAGGCATGTCACAGACCTTGCTGGGCTGAGAATCAAAGGGACTCTATGCTGTCTTGTCTCAGCCACTAAAAAATGTTGTGGCTCTTAGAAAGCCACTTTTCCTCTCTGTCTTCATCTGTAATATCAGAGTTTTGATAAAAGGATAAAAGGATCACCTACAGTCTCTTCTACTTTGACAACCCTAATTTTGGTGCCTTAATTTTCAACAAAATCAAGATGAAAAGATCTCTAATGTAGTCATGCCTCATAAAAAGTTTAGTTTCACTTAGATTTTAAAGTCTTAGATCCTCTTATTTCCCAGTTAAGTTAAATCCCAAAACTCCAAAGTTATTTTCAAGTCCCTTTTAACAAAATCTAAGGTAATATTTAAGTCCCAGAAGAGGAAGAATAAAGACGATTGATCATAGACTTCTAGTGCTTAAACTAGAGTCCTGGCTGCTGAATTCAAGCTAGGAATTCAAAAGAACTTCTTTAATCCTAACTAACTCCATCATCATCAGTTTTTCCAAAGGAATAGAATTGCTAGTGAGTCCATAATGAATTTCATTATCCCGGCAAAACCTAGTTTGCTACATTTCTTCTGTTGAGAAGAGGCAGAATAGCCACACTGCCTCTTTTATTGTCTTCCTCTGTCCTTCTTTGAAAAGGTCAATGGCACATCTGGGGTCTCCGTTACTCAGAATAGCCAACTGATAGACATAAAAAGGTCATCTGCCCTTCCAAATATATGAAACTCAGTCATCTTTATTTGGGCACTTTAATATAATTGCCCGGGAGAGGTGCAAAAGAAAACTGAAATGACTACATTGGATTTACTGTCTCACTCCATTAGGACTTGTGTAGCATCTTTGTTCCTTATAGGGACAAAATGGAGAGAGCTAAAAATAGAGGACATTGATCTTTTCCTGGCACTAAGATTCATGAAGAATAGCTTTTTGCAAAAGAGCAGCTTTATTTCATCTACTTAAGTATTCCACATCATGTGTGCAGCATAGCATTCTTTAATGTGTTCCATTCCTAGCTCTCTGCCTTTTATTTTGTCAACTGCAACTTTAATATTAATGATTCATGCCAAAAAGAAGAGGCTGAAAATACATACTTAGGAATAAAATGACTCCTCTTTTTGTCATAAGGAGAAAGCTAGCTTAAACTGATGTTAAACTGTCACTGAACATGAAAAGAAAAAATGTAAGCCATTGATTTTAACAGAACTTGTGCATTGTTTACATTTGCGAAAGCCCATTTTTAGTTGTTTGCAACAATTTTCTATTATAATGCACTGACATGTTTCCTGCTATTTTCATCAGGCATGTTTTCATTTTCTAGTTAAATGTTTCCATGTACATGATATAATTATACCTCAATTTCTACATAACTCTAGAATATGTAATGATAAGACTGTACATTTCTGTAGTAGGAAGAAAATGCTATGTGTTATCCAACAATAGCCATACTACTCAGTACATCCCATCAAGTTTCCAAAACTAAGAAAAGCCATACCAATAGTCCTCAAAGACTGATAAACCAAGAAAGAACAACAATAAATTATTTCTAAGTCCCACATATCTGTGAAGCTAGCTTGTTTTTCTTTCAAGACATTAACCTGAGTTATGTCAAAAGTAGCCAGTTTTATGGGGTGTAGAACCAAGGAGTCACCTGAGATATGGCACACAGCCCCTGGGTCCCCTACTCTGAATATCCTTCAAGTGCTGCCTTGAGGTCTGCATATTTCTGTCCAGAGACAGAAATTGTCTCTGGACAGAATTGTCCAGAGAAATGTTTCTGGAACAATGTGGGCAGTGAACACAGAACACAAAAATACAATATTTTAGTATTAAAAAATATGGAGGGAAACTGGTTGCTAGGAAAAAATACAGATAAATTGGTAGATGGGGCAGAAATGAGGCCTTTGCAATTCAGCCAAGAGAGAGTTCTACTAAAAATACCAATGGACCTGGAGATTCCTTGATAAGGAAGGTGGTGAAGGACGCTGCAGCCTAGGTAGGGTGCCAGCTGGCTCAGCTATGCAAAGACTTGGAGTAGGTCAAACTCTGTAACCTTGTATTAGAGTAGCTAGATAACACTTCGGGCCCAAAGAGTTGTATTTGGGGCTACATAGAGCTAACTCTGGCTTCCTGTCAAAAGCATCAACTGTACTGTATCTCCAAAGTCAACACTAAACCAGAAATGATAATTAACATACTCTTACTGTCATGAGTTAAATTGTGCCCCCTAAAAAGATATGTTGAAGTCTTAACCTGGTACCTGTAAATGTGACCTTATTTGGAAATAGGGCTTTTGTGATGTAATCAAGTTAAGGGAAGGTTATACTAGAGCAGGGTAAAACCCATTCCAATGACTAATGTCCTTATAAAAAGAGGCCAAGAAACATAGACTTATGCACAGAGAGAAGATGATATAAAGACACATAGGGAGAATGCCAGGTGATTGCAGTGATGTGTCTACAAGTCAAGAACACCAAAATTGCCAGCAATCACCAGAAGCTAGAAAGAGGCAAGAAAAAAATTCTCCCTTAGAGCCATCAGGGAGAACATGGCCTTACCAATACCATGATTTTGGATTTCTGACCTCCAAAACTAAGAAAATGAATCTCTGTTGTTTTAAGCCACAAAGTTTGTGGTAATTTGTAATGGCACCCCTAGCAAACTAATACACCTGCCACGAAAATGGGAACAGGGAACGAGGTGACAGTGCACTGAGAGAATTAGAGAAAGTGTCATGAAGCAAACAACATCTGATCTGTACCTTAACAGCTAAATAATGTTTCAGTAAGTTGAGATGATGGAAGAAGAGGGCAAGAACAATCCAGTAGAAAAACACTAAATGAGGAAGGAGCAGTGACAAAAGACAGGGCATGCTTGAGAAGCACCAGGAAGTCTGATTTCACCATGCCACAGAGAGTGTGTGGAGTAGAAGCGGGTAAGGCAGTTGAGGCCATGTTGAGCAGAGCCAGCATGAGGGGCTCAGATTTAACCCATAACTAATAAGGAGCTATTGAACTTTTTTTTTTTTTCCAGAAATGTGATTTTATCAGAGCAAAGCTTCGGAAGATTAATTTGGCAGCATTTGTAGAGTGGCTTGAGAAAGGAGAGAACCTGGAAAGAAAAGAGTGAATACTAGTTAGGAAACCACTGCAGGAGTCCAAGCAATAATAATTAAATGCAATATAAAATAGGCTAGAGAGAGCAAGAAAGGAACAAAAGAAAGAGAAGTACAAGCTTGGTAGAGATAGAATTGATAGTTTCTGCCATTCGATTTCATGTAGACAAGTAAAGAGTAAGTGAAAATAACAACCTGGGTGACTAAGATAAGAGACGGAACATTACTAGAGATAGTTAAGTTGAAAGAGAGGTGGATTGAGGGAAAACGTGAGCCTGAGAAGCTAGCTTATGCCAAATTAAACTGAATTCTTTCCTGCCACACAAAGATGCTGCATTCTTGCCTGAGAGTGCTCAGAGCTAGTTCATATCTCAGCCTGAGCTGCATAGCACTGAGTTGGGGGTTGAGAGAAGGCTAAGGAGAAAATGGGAAAAGGAAAATAGACCAGAAATGTGCTTGATAACATCTCAGTAGAGCATATGTATGCGCTCTCTGAGATGGTTGGAAAGCAGCCATGAGGAAAGATTGAACAAGCCACAGTCTCCCTGGATTTGCTCAGCCAGGGATTTCTGCCCAGTGTTACCAGTGACTGTTAAGATCATCTTCCACTGATTGCATTGTTGAAAGCCACTAAAAGGCAGAAATTTTTGCTTTTCAGTTGAAGAAGGTTCACTGGGCACTATGGGAAGAAGATGGCTGATCAGAGATACCAGCTGCCAGAGAGTCTCAATAAGACAGAGAATTTTTAGATAAAAGAGTAAAAACAGACAAACAGAGATCAGGTGTGGATCTGAGGCAAGGGTCCCAGAGCCTTCAGGAGATTCCATGGGAAGAAGTTGCAGAGCAAGCAGGAGCAAGCAAGGTATCAGCAGAGATCAACCCCTGAGAGGCTTGCAGCCCAGTGAGAAGGGTAAGTGGAGTAGTTTGTTTCTCCTTCTCTCACATCTCTGACAGTTGGTGGGTTCCTGAGCTGCTGGAGAGACTTTCTTTTTTTTTTTTTTTTTTTTTTTTTTTTTTTTTTTTTTTTTTTTTTTTTTTTTGAGACAGAGTCTCGCTTTGTTGCCCAGGCTAGAGTGAGTGCCGTGGCATCAGCCTAGCTCACAGCAACCTCAAACTCCTGGGCTCAAGTGATCCTTCTGCCTCAGCCTCCCGGGTAGCTGGGACTACAGGCATGCGCCACCATGCCCGGCTAATTTTTTTTTATATATATATCAGTTGGCCAATTAATTTCTTTCTATTTATAGTAGAGACGGGGTCTCGCTCTTGCTCAGGCTGGTTTTGAACTCCTGACCTTGAGCAATCCACCCGCCTCGGCCTCCCAAGAGCTAGGATTACAGGCGTGAGCCACAGCGCCCGGCCGAGACTTTCTTTATACACTGCTGCCACCAGTGAACTGGGAATTCCTTGTGGATAGGGCACCAGGCTCCCCGCACCCAGGGCACTTCCTGTCTCCACAGACCTGAGCTGGGACAGCAGGGGCCATATTGCTTCTTTACCCATTGTGCACCTTTGACCTCCCCAGGGGGCTTCAACTCCTTAGGTTTCATCTTGCTCACTCCCACACAGACATTTCCCAACTCTGGCACAGGTTGCAGGAGCCACAAGAGTCCAGGGGGTCCCAGGCGATTTGTGTGACTCCAGTGCCTGGACATTCTGGCTGGGCAGTCTCCCAGAGTGAGGGACAGACATAAGCAGAGTGCTAGCTTTCCCCCATTCAAACTGTTCTCCCTCCTACCCTCTCCCTTCCCCCATCCACAGCTGCCAAGAAAGACAATTGAGCCATCACACCGAGGTTTCCATAGAGTAGGGCTCAGACCTTTCTTCTTGGGGTCCTACAGCAGACTAAGTGGTGCTCGGACTGTGAGCTCCCTGCCCACCAGCCCTCCCTGGTGCTTCTTACCCAGCAACTCCATCAGAGTAAGGCATGCTCTGAGGTGGGGGGACATTGAACCTGCTTAGGCACTGCAAAGGCAACTTGAGACAGCCTACTTCTCCCAGGCATGATAAGGGATTAATCTTTGGGGACTCAGGGATGGACCTGCAGGCCAGATGCCATACCCCCAAGTCTCGATCACATTGCTCAGGGACAAGGAGGGAAGATTTGTGAATTAGTCTAGGATGCAAGAGAGCCCACATGGGCAGATCAGGGAAGAGAGTGCAGTGTAGGTCCTAGCTTCAGCCTGCTTATGGGGCACCCCTCACCCCACAGGAGGGTTGCACTCTCAGCACAGGCCAGGATCCTGGGCGGGGAAACTCCCAGGCCACATCACAGGTATGGGGGAACTTAGCTGGCTTGAGCTCCTACCTGCCAGCAGATGCCAGGGGGAAACTGCAGAGCAGGGGAGGGCAGAGAGGAGCGGGGCCCACTCCAGGTTGCCAGACTGTGAATCTCAGCCAGCCTAGTCTCCACGAGCAGACTTGCTGGTTGGTGGAGCCACTTCAGCCTTTCTCTGGAGACATTGTCCAGAAGCTGGGAGCAGATATTTGACCTCTGCTGAAACAAATACTTTACCAGATTTGGGGGAGCCTGAGAGCAAACTCACCAAACCTAGTCCCACCTACCCATACTCCCCCACCAATTCCTGCTATGGCAGAGAATCAGGACTCACCTGAAGTTCCAGGGCCACACCCACCACCTGGCACATTTGAGTGCTTCTCCTGAGGAACTAGAGCTGGTCACAGGGCCCAAAGACAACATTGCAGCTTATTCCTTCTGACAAGTGCCACCTACTGACAATGGGGAGGTCAATTTGCATGCTCTTTGTGGAATTTACTGATTCAATCATATAGGGTGCAGTTAATTCTCACCCACAAGCACTACCTATTGCCGCAGAGATTAAACTGGGCATGCCATTACAAATCACAATGGGTTTTTTGTTTGTTTGTTTTCTCTGCCATGTCCTTGCTTTAGGATCACTGCTTTATTGTCACCCTTTCTGTTACACGGGATGTACACAGCAGGTGTTAAAGGTACAACACATTCTACAACTAAGCACCACTTTCCGTAACTGAACAAGCAAAGAAATTACACTGAACATCATCATCTGGCAGTATTTTGGGGGGAAAAGAGACTAAAACGGATTTAAATTGATTAACACTATTAAATCACATCTAAAATTTGATACTACACGATTCAATATAGCTATACGATACAATTATACAAAATGTGTTAACATCAAAGAATACAACCAAAATTGAGATAGCAAACAAAGCCTATATAACTTTTTCTAACAGGAAAATACTTTTGAAGTATGCATGTAACTTCCCATTCTTTTAAAGAAAATCTACTGCAAGCAAAATTATCAACCTCCAGAAAAATCACACATAGCATTACTAAGCATATCCCCCAAAAGTGTACAATATGCACACTGGGAAAATTTTAAAAATTTAAAAAATTTTAAATTGTAATCAACAAGTGAGCTTCATATATATAAAAATGTGAAAAGAAGTCCCATTTTGAGCACTGTTGTATAAAGAATTTTCTTTTGATGCGAAGTTCATGAATTGTCCTCCTGTTGGAACCACACTTTATAAAAACACCGTGTTTTTGAAACGAGATTACAGAGCAAGATAGAGCATCTTAGCAATGTCATCTTATTAAAGTTTTTTTTTTTACTACTTTATCAAAATATGTCCCTTAGGTGTGTGGGATTCATTTTTAAAATTCTTCCTAGAAATAATATACAAAGGAGAGGCATATTTATTCCCAATCACACTCCTGGAAGACGCTTCCTGTGGTGGAGAAGAGTCTCTTTTCTCTGGTTGTTTTTGGCCTCAGCATGTATTAAGATGTGAGATTTCAAGTTAGTTACTGGTCAAACTTCTTATTACAACCATCGAAGGGGCACACATAGGGCCTGTCTCTGGTATGGATTCGCACATGTGTGCACAAATTAAAATCCAGTGAAAAGCTTTTCCCACAGCCTTCGAATGTGCACTGAAAAGGCTTCTCTCCAGTATGAACCAGTTGGTGTCATTTTAGTTTTGAGCTCTCAACAAAAGCTTTGCCACATTCTGCACAGACATGGACTCTGGGACCATGAGTGTGCAGATGTTTTCTCATGGAAGAGTTATCCCTGAACATCTTTGTGCAGCCTTCATGAGGGCAAGATTTGTTCTTGAAGCATTATCTTCTTTAATTTTTCTTGGCTTCATTCTAGAAAATTCTACCAGTTGTTTGGGATCTGAGAGGCCAATGCCAATTCCTCCAGGATGAAGTTTCTTTCCCATCATATATTCTGAATAATCAGGAGGCAAGTTCTCTCCAATGATCTGTTTTTCGACCACTGTCTCATGGTCAGTATCTTTTTTTTCATAGTTTGGAGGTTAAAGTTCAAGATCAGGATGCCAGCATGGTTTCCTTCTTGGTATGGGCCCATTTCCTAGTTTGCAGACAGCCATCTTGACCACTGCATTCTCACATAGCAGATAGAGTACAACTCACATTGTTCAGAAGACCACAGGGCTGGGGAAAGAGAAAGGATTTCAAAGACCTCAATCCTCCCTCATCAAAGAGAGGCAGGGAATCTGCCCACTCACATAGCTCACCACTCATATAGCCTACAAACAACTAGGAACTGAGGAAACCACCACACTAAGGATATTTATAACTAAGGATATATGGGTGCCACACTAAGGCACCCATGCAGAAGCTAGATCACTATCAAAGCACCTACAAGCAAAGTCAAAGGTTCTTACCCAACATATGCTATAAACATGTCCATATGAGTAAGGCAAGGGGGAAAATCCCTATATAAACAAAAGAACAAAATTGAAACAGCAATAAAAAATTTTCCAACAAAAAAAGTACCAGACCAATGGTTTCACAGCCAAATTTTATCAGACCTACAAAGAATTGGTACCCATACTGCAGAAATTACTTCTTACATCAAGAAGGAAGGAGTTCTCTACAACTCATTCTACAAAGCCAGTATCACCTTGATACCACAGCCAGGAAAGGACACAACAAAAAAAAAAAGAAAACTATAGACCAATATCCTTTATGAATGTAGATACAAAAGTCCTCAACAAAATTCTAGCAAACAAAATTCAGCAGCACATCAAAAAATAATCCAGGGCTACCCGGTGGGCTTCATCCAGGGATGCAAGGATGGTCGAACATACATAAATCCATAAATGTGATTCACCACATAAACAAAAGCAAAAAGAAAGACCATATGATCCTCTCAATAGATGCATAAAAAGCATTCAACAAAATTCAGCACCCTTTTATGGTAAAAGGTCTTAACAGAATAGACATAGATGGAACATATCTCAAAATTATAAAAAACATATATGAAAAACCCACAGCCAACAGCATACTGAATGGGGAAAATTTGAACACATATCTACTCAGAACTGGAACAAGACAAGGATGCCCACTTGCCCACTGTCACCACGTCTATTCAATATAGTGCTGGAAGTCCTAGCCAGATCAACAACACAAGAGAAAGTAATTAAGAGTATCTGAATGGGGAAAGACGAGATCAAACTATTGCTCTTTGCTGATGATATGATCTTATATCTAGAAAACCTCAAAGATTCCACCAAGAGACTCCTGGAATTTGATAAATAAATTCAGCAAAGTCTCAGGCTGCAATATCAATGTACACAAATTAGTAGCACTCCTATACACCAACAAGAGTCAAGCTGAGAATCAAATCAAAGACTCAATACCTTTCACAATAGCTACAAAGAAAATAAAACACCTAGGAATATATTTAACGAGGGAGGTGAAAGATTTCTGCAAAAAGAACTATGAAACACTGAAGAAAGAAATTGCAGATGATGTGAACAAATAACATAACAACATAACATCATAACATCACAATAACATCATGCTCCTGGATGGGCAGAATCAACATTGTTAAAATATCCACACTACTCAAAGTGATATATAGAATCGATGCAATCCCCATCAAAATACCAAAGTCATTTCATGCAGATCTAGAAAGAATAATTCTATACTGCATTTGGAACCAGAAAAGAGCCTGAATAGCCAAAGCAATCTTGAGCAAAATGAACAAATCTGGAGGCATCACTTTATCAGACTTTAAGCTATACTACAAGGCCACAGTACTCCAAACAGCATGGTATTGGCACAAAAATAGAGGCATAGACCAATGGAACAGATCAGAGAACCAAGATATAAAACCAACTACACTGGGAGGCCAAGGCAGGAGGATTGCTCAGGGTCAGGAGTTCAAAACCAGCCTGAGGAAGAGCGAGACCCCGTCTCTACTATAAATAGAAAGAAATTAATTGGCCAACTAATATATATAGAAAAATTAGCCAGGCATGGTGGCGCATGCCTGTAGTCCCAGCTACTTGGGAGGCTGAGGCAGTAGGATTGCTTGAGCCAAGTCTGAGGTTGCTGTGAGCTAGGCTGACGCCATGACACTCACTCTAGCCTGGGCAACAAAGTGAGACTCTGTCTCAAAAAAAAAAAAAAAAAAAAAAAAAACAACTACATATTGCCATCTGATCTTTGACAAAGTAGAGGACAATATACAGTGGAGTAAAGAATCCCTATTCATACCATCCATTTATTCTGGGTCCTCCACTGGTTAGAAAAAGAATACATGACTCTAGATTAGCTGGTTTTAACCCTGCATTATAGTTAATCTTGACCAGAACAGACAAAACCTTAAATAAAAAACTTGGCCAAAGCAAACAACTTCTCCAACAGTCAAAATCATCAAGTTATAGGGGGTTATGTGCTAGTAGCCCAAGGAAGATGGGAAAAATAACTCATTTCTAACTCTGACCCGCACTGTCACTTACTTTGGGGATCTGCTTAAATCATTGGATCTGCTTCTGTGGCCTACACATATTTTTTTCAGCATGAATTTAGTCAGTATTCAAGCCAGATTGTTCATCTACAGCTAGACTAATCCATATTCCCTATAAGCAATGTTTTGAACTATGTTGCCACTCCTAAAAAGTTCCACAGCCTAATTATTGACAAATGATAAGTCCTAAAAGGGAGGCCCCACAGTGCATGCTGCATAGTGGTATTTCTAAAGGTAACTTTTGTGAGAAAGCATTCTCATTGAAGCTGGATCCTAGATTATTCCAGTAAATTTTAATAAGAATTCTGTTCTAAATTCCACATCTTATACATTGACCAGTGACGGTATATATTTATATATATATCAATATATAACCATTTATTCATCATTGACTCTGGCCCATCCTCAGTGTGGCTGTGATAGTGATAACTGGTCACTGTCAGAGAAGTCACATAGTATTAGGCAGCACATGCCTAGCTTGTGTAAAAACATGCAGAAATATGCCACCTGTCTGCACTTTGCTCTACATAAACAAAGACTGACATTTGTGATGAGTGAATTTACAATGTCCTCCCCTGGAAATGGAAAAGTACCTGTATGAGATACATGATGAAAGGAATTATCGAGCCTGACTCCATGTGTATTATGAACAGTCTAGGGAAAGCATCTTTCTTAGAACTAAGAAGGTCTTGCTGAATATTGGCCACATTCTGGATTTTTCATGTTTATGAAAATCATGGAACCAGAGTTGGGGCTAAGCACCTAGAAAAAGCTATTGAGAACAACTCAGAGGCCACTGAACAATTTGTAAATTACACTTAATATGCTAGGTATCTAGTGCTAGTATGTTACCTCAACAATGTTATCAAGGACCCAAGTTCTTTTTGTCTTTCCCTGGGATCCTTGTCATGTTTGCTTTTTGTCCTTATGGTGGTTTCTTCAATGAGTACAATATTGTTGTTGCACCAGATATTTTAATCCCAGGCAAAGGCTAGAAGTAGGAAGCAAAAGTCTTCTCCTTTCAAGTCTATCTTTTATTTGGGAATAAAGTCTTTCCCCAAAGTTCATAGCAGGTTTCTTCTTAACATCTCATTAGAAGGTACTGGTTCCCAAGACAGCCTAGGAAAGCTTGATAGAGGGGAACAGGATTAGTATTGCCTGGGTAGGACACATTGCCTCCACTGATAAAATCTGGGCTCATTAGGTAGAGAGAAGTGGGAAATGAATGACTATTGGTGTGCAACAAATTATACTTGCCACATGTTGTTAGACCTTAAATTATTTGTTAGTCCATATAAAGAATGTACCCCAGAGATTCATCTTGTATCTGCCTTATGTCTATTATGATGGAGGTTCTTTCCGTTATATTGCTGAATAAACTGTGTGGGCTGCTAAAAAAAAAAAAGAGAAAGAGAATTCCTATTCAACAAATGGTGCTTGGAAAATTGGATAGCCACATGTAGAAGATTGAAACAGATTCCATATCTCTCACCACTCACAAAAATTAATTCAAGACAGATAACAGACTTAAATCTAAGACATAAAACCATAAGAATTCTAGAAGAAACTGTTGAAAAACTATTCTAGATATTGACCTACATAAAGAATTTATGAAGAAGACCTCAAGGCCAATCACAGTGACAACAAAAATAAATAGAACTTGATTAAATTAAAATGCTTCTGCAAATCTAAGGAAATAATCAACATAGCAAATAGACAATCTACAGAATGGGAGAAAATATTCATATGCTATACATACAATAAAGGACTAATAACCAGAATCTACAAAGAACTCAGGCAAATCAGCAAGAATAAAAATCAAACAACCCATTATAAGGGAGCAAAAGACATGAACAGAAGCTTTTCAAAAGAAGAAAGACTAATGGCCAATAAGCATTTGAAAAAATGCTCAAATGTCACTAATCATCAGAAAAACACAAATCAAAACCACAATGAGATATCACCTAACCCCAGTGAGAATGGCTTTTATCAAAAAGTTCCAAAACAATAGATGCTGGCATGGATAGAGAGAGATAGGAACACTTATACACTGTTAGTAGACTGCAAACTGCTGCAACCGCTATGGAAAATAGTATGGAGATACCTCAAAGAACTCATAATAGATCTACTGTTTGATCCAGTGATCCCACTACTGGGTGTTTATCCAAAAGAAAAACAAAAGTCATTTTATCAAAAACGCATTTGCACTAGAATGTTTATTGCAGCACAATTCACAACTGCAAAGGTTGGAATCAACCCAAGTGCCCATCAATTCATGAGTGGATTAATAAAATGTGGTATATGTATACCATAGAATACTACCCAGCCATAAAAAAATGGTGAACTAATATCTTTGTAAAAACCTAGATGGAACTGGAGACCATTCTTCTAAATAAAGAATCACAAGAATGGAAAAACAAAAACCACATGTACTCACTATTAAATTGGAACTAACTGATCAATATTCATGTGCACATATGATAGTAAAACTCAGAGAAAACCAAGAGGAAGGAGGAGGAGAAGACAGATAAATTCACACCTAACAGATACAATGTACACTATCTTGGGGATGGGCACATTTATAACTTGGACTCAAACTGCACAAAAGCAATTCATGTAACCAAAACGTGTACACCCCCATAATATTCTGAAATTTTAAAAAATAAATGGTGGTATGGATGCGGAGAGATAGGAATACTCCTACACTGCTGGTGGGACTGCAAACTAGTTCAACCTCTGTGTAAAGAAATATGGAGATACCTTAAAGCGATACAAGTAGATCTACCATTTGATCCAGCAATTCCATTACTGGGCATCTACCCAAAAGATCAAAAGTCACTTTATGAAAAAGACACCTGCACTCAAATGTTTATAGTAGCACAATTCACAATTGCAAAGTTGTGGAAACAACTCAAGTGCCCATCAATTCATGAGTGGATTAATAAAATGTTGTATATGTATACCATGAAGTACTATTCAGCTTTAAGAAACAATGGTGATATAGCACCTCTTGTATTTTCCTGGATAGAGCTGGAACCCATTCTACTAAGTGAAGTATCTCAAGAATGGAAAAACCAGCACCACATGTACTCACCAGCAAATTGGTATTAATGGATCAACACCTAAGTGGACATATAGGAAAAACATTTATCAGGTGTCGGCAGGTGGGAGAGGAGAGGAGGGGATGGGTGTAGACAAACATAATGAGTGAGATGTGCAACATTTCGGGGAGGGTCACACTTGAAGCTCTGACTGGAGGGGGGAGGGGGAGCATGGGTAATATATGAACCCTTAACATTTGTACCCCCATAATATGCTGAAAAAATTTTTAAATTAAATAAAAATTAATAATAATTACTATCTCTAAACACATTTAACACCATTATCTCTCTTTGCTCACACTTGCCTGTCAAAACCCAACCATCTTTTTCTTTCTTTCATTCCATCCTCCCTTCCTCTTTTTTAAAAATCTTTTTAAATTTGAAATGTAGTACACATACACAAAAGTGAATGAAACATAAATGTGTATTTTAGCTATAACAAACCTCCCAAGTCAAGCAGAATACTGTCAGCACCTCAGAAGCCACAACATGCCACATTCTGATGAAAGTTCTACTTCCAGCCCCATAACAGTTACACATTATTCTACTTTTGGCTGTCAAAATATCAGTATGTTATCAAAGTAAGAGATGAAATTGGAACTACCCTTCTTTGACATCTGGATGTAGAAGTTTTCTCTACCCTACACCTGAAGCTTTATTATGATTACGTGCACAACTTGTCGCCAAAAGCTCAATAAAATAATTTACCTCCTTAGTCCAGGAAACAGTAAAATCTTCCACCATCATAGTAACAAGAAAGAGAATGCCAAATTTGCCTTTCACAACTCAACAGTTCTTTTGATGATCTCAGTTTCATTTTCAGGAATCTACACTATGATAAAGAGAATTTGGATACAAAGGGCAACTCAGGCCAAAAAGCATACTGAAGATTGAAAGCTTCATTCCTGGATCTACAATTAGCTCACTCCTACTGTTAGGAAGTGCTTACTTTTTTTTCTCTTTATCAGCAAAATAATATATCTACAACACCATCAACAACCCAGCTACCAAGGCAGACAGACAGGTATTGATTTTCTTTCCCAAGGACCAGGAGCTTCAGTGAATCAGATTTCTAGAAAACTGTTCTTTAAACACTTCATAGTTTTACAACTAAACTGTGAAACTCCGATGAATCTTTCTCTCTAGGCCTTGGTGATTTGCAGGTGAAATGTGTGAAAATTTTCACCTGTCAAGGAGCAAGAGGATTTTTTTTTTCTCTCCTTTTTCAAAACTAGTGAGAAAAAAAGAATCACATCAGCAGTAAAACAAATTTTTTAATTATTTTTAAGTTAATTATCCTCAGCAACCTCCCTCCTTCCCTCCCTCCGTGTGTGTGTGTGTGTATATATATATATATATATATATATATATACACACACATATATATATACACACTCCCACACTTTTTCCATACAAATATATTGAAACATAGAAACATGTATAGAGTTTCTTGGTTATTAGTTTATGTACAAATGGAATCTTCTTATTCATCTGTTGCAAATTACTTTTACTGGCTTTACATATATTATGAATATAACTCTAGATCAATAAACATAGAACAGATTCCTGTTTTCTAATAGCCAAATAATATACCATAGTATAAATATAATACAATAAATTTAATCATTTTCATATTGTACATTCATGTTGCTTTAAGGTTTTTGCTTCTACAAATACATCAATAAACTTATGTAAGTAGAGTTTTTATTTTAAAGGATAGATTTCTAAAAGTGGGAGTCTTGAGGCAAAGAATACCTATCTAGCCTACTTTTCTTAAATGTTATAGTAATTTATAACCCTACTTAGAAAGAAAAGAGCACATATTTCTCTCATTAGCTATTGTTACTCTAATATTTGCCAAACTGATAGATGGAAAAAGTGATATCTCATTGTTGCTTTAATTAGCATTTCCCTAATTACTCATAAGGTTAAATGTCTTCCCCATGGTGTTTATTCTGTATTTGGTTTTATTATTGGTTTGTTTAGCCTTTCAGTTTCCTAACTTGAGTTTTATTTTTGCTATCAATTCATGGGAGATCTTTGTGGGCTATAACCCCTTATTTGGAATATATGGTGTAAATTTTGTTCTCAGTCTATGGTTCTCTTTTACTTTTGATGTCTTTTGCCATACAGTTTCTAAAATTTTTAGCCAATTGGTTTGGAGATTACCAGTTGCCCACTAAAACCCATTCTGCTTTCTCCTTTGGCACATGGCTACCCTGCACTTCCCTGCTCCCTTGCAATTAGGTATAGCTCTGAGACTTACTTTCACAACATGATATAACAAGAGCAGTATGTGCCTCTTCCCAGATTTAGGTCTTAAAAATAGTAGACATGCCCCCTCCATGTTCTCTTGCCTTCCACCAGCTGGAACCTGGACATGACAGTCAGTTTTGACCATGGAAAAGACAAAACCCTAAGAAATGATAAAATCATGTGTATCAGTCAGGGTCCAATTAGAAACTGGGCGGGGATAAAGGGTTAATATAAAAAATTACTAAACTCTGATAAATGAGTGGCTATAGGGTAAAAGGAAACACTATGTGGTACCTCAGAGCTGAGGGAAAGAATACCTAAGGAAGCCCACACTTACAAGAGCCCTCCTTCTCAAAGCTGGGGTTCAGACCACAGTGACAGATATAGCTCAGCCTACTAGATAGAAAGGAATACACTTGTTTGCCCAGTTCAGAGCTGGACTGCAGTCAATAGACAAGCAGGAAGCAACCCTCCAGAGTAGAGACTGGGCTCAGACAATCAGCAACTGGTGGCCTAGTGGCCTAGCCATGCAGAGGGGCTAAGGGCATGGGGCACAGGTCTGCAACGGGAGCTGCAGCACCTGTGGGGGCAGGAGGCCTTCAGGAGCTGGTTTCCACATGAGCTGGGCTGCAGAAAATTCATTCACCAGGCCAGGCTTAGGCTGTACGGTTGCCAAGAAACACTCATTCTGGGTGCATGGTTAGGGTAGAACTCTACTGGATGTCCTCACACCCACACTGCTGACCTGTATAGCTGCCAAAAATAGCAAATGCCCCTTTCTCCAGCAGTGTCCCTCCTGCAGCCTCTACTGAGAAAGTTTAACATCTTGCCCACTATAAAAGGAAGATGTCTAAAGGATTTCTGTCCAGTATCATAGAGCACATATTGAAGAATGTGGAGTTTAAGGGGAATAAATTGATAACTGGCACACTGTGACTCATTAAATTGGAAAAAGCCTGAGTTCCTGAATGACCACAAGGTCTGCCAGCAGTCCACCACCACCAGGAATGCTTGCCCCAGAAATGTTACACGAGAGAGAAATAAGCTTTTACATCCTCAAGCCACTTGGGAAAAGGCGGTTCTTTGCAATAGCAGTTCTGACTGTATCCTGAGTGGTCAAATATGTCAGTCTTTCCTTTTATGGCTTCCGAGTTTCCTACCTTGTTTAGGATGATCCTCTAGAGTTGGTTTAAAATATACAGGTGATTATCTGCTTAGCAAAAGACTGGTTAAAAGAGAACACTTTGGTTATGGCTAGTTGACAGCCACTTCTTGATATAGTAAAGCAAAAAAGGAAAAGAAAGACAAAGGAAAATTATATAAGAAATGAGCCATGAACACAAACCACTCCAACTTCTTTGTATTAGTAGTTTCTGTGAATACGTTCCAAAATACAGAGTTAAGGCAGCTACAGAGTGAGAAGGATTTAATATAAAATAATCATAATAATTAGTTCTTCTACAGATTGAATGTCTTAACCACTCTATACAAACATTTGTTAATTAAGCAAGAGGCTTGAGCAGCTGGAAACACAAAAGATATATAGTTCTACACTGTCTTTCTTCAGAGATAATTCCTCTCAGCTATAATTCAGATCTAACGTTAGGATTATCCTGTCATGTGAAAAGCTAATTATAGCCTCTCTACATATTCTCCATCATCCTCATTTCCTCTAGCATCATTTTCTTTTTTGTGAGAAGAGAGTGTGGGCCTTATAGATAAAGTCAGTCAACATTTATGGCTGTGCTGTGTATGCACATTGCATTGCCTGGCTACTGTGGGAAAAATACAAGAGAAAAACACACCCTTATCCAGATCCAGATGCAAAGGCGTTTATGGGCTATCAGGGAATTTGAAAGAACACATGAGCAATATAAAATAGGCAGGCCAAAAGGACAATCACTAATAAAAGCACCAGTTGTAACAAGTGCCCACCACTTGGAAAGAAGAATGAGGAGATGCAGAATGAACACATTTCCATCTCCCCTTTCCTGTGTGTGTCAGAAGAAATCGGAGTATATGTACATGTAAATACTGGATGACTAATTGAGGCCACCACAAGACAAGTCAGAATTTGGTGATGACCTGAAGGTGGACGGGAATAAATATTGCTGATTCTTTTTGCATTTTAATAAATTTATTACATTTCAGTCACTTGTTCCAAATAATAGCATAAAACCACTAGCAAATATCATCTTTCTCACTATTGTTTTGTTTGGTTCTAGAACTCTGTTCTGGAAATTCAGGCTTATATTTGGGGGTAATAGAAAGTAAAATCACTTACCTTTGTTTAACATTTTAATCATACCTTTTTATCTTTCTACCTTCCTCCCTGGAGGAATTCCCTGCATCCCTGTCCTCACCTGCTTAGTGAACTCCTGCTGCCCTCCAGACTCAATTCAAATCTAACTCCTCTGTGGGGACTTTTCTGAGTTCCTCCAGACAGAATCCATTCATCTAGCATGAACGCTGTCATTGCATTTTGGAAACATTTACTACATGTCTTCATCTCCTGCTGATCTGTGGCAGGGATTTTTGTCTCAGATATTTATGTTTCTACTGCATGGCATTTGTAGATGGCAAATAAAAGTTTATTAAATGAATAAATTTTTTGCTTTTGCTATATTTTTCCTCCATCTTCTAATGTCAGGAATTCAAATTCTAAAAATATTTCATGGAGAGAATTTCCAATAAATTGTGTGTTGTATTGTTTGTATTTAGAGCAGTGTGGAAAAGTTTTTCCACAGACTCTTCCACAGCCTGTGGCTGTGCTGGGTTATGTCCTGGAAGTACGCTGCCCTCTGCTGGCGTCCTTCTCAGCTAGCGCATCTGTGGCGCCTACAGGCAAGGCTGGCCTTTGTGTAGATGGTGGTTCAAAACTCCCCACCACGCTGGCAGGTAGAGCACCACGTGGCCATAACTACCGACAGATCAATCTTCACAGTCGTGAAGAATCTCAATTTTCATTTTTATAGTCTGTGAAGGATAGACAGGATACCAAATAGGAAATAAAGACTGGTAAATTCCTTTATAGGTATTTCGTATGGGGCCCTAAGTTGCTTAGAAAATTTGTACCATTTTTATTAGTCTCATAATTTTAAGTGGCTAAGACAACACAATTGTAGCAAAGAAATATAAAACGCTCATGCCACCAGAGTTCCTTGATCCCAGAAAAAATGAAGAGTTTCAAGCAAATGATAGTCCCATATTTGATTCTACAAAATTATAATAGATTTATATTTGTTGATTTAAAAATAATTAACAATCTAGTATTTTAAAGCAGCATGCACATGAAATGTGTATCTACCCATGTGTATGTACATGGGTATATTGATCGATACACACACATATGGTATGTTTGTCATTTTGTAAATACATCCTTTTATGCTTATATCTGAAGGAAGAAAGGTCAGGAATAATATATCAAATTGCTAATAATTTCCATCAGTAGATAGCAAAATTTTTAGCTGCTTTTAATTTTTTTGTTCCTTATCTGTATTTTCTAATTTTTCTGAAATAATCACAAACTACTTGGGTAATAAAAAATGGAGAAAAATCCATAGATAACGTTGCCAGGAGAAACAGTAATAGATAAGACCTAAAAGTCAAAATTAAAACTATCTTCCCTAGTGCAAGGAAAAAAGTTGCCTTCTGATGCTAATGTCACTAAGCAAAATAAAACTATAGCTGCCAATTACAGAAAGAAATGTGCTCGTCCTCTCAGGGGACCACTGTTCAGCCTGCCCCTCCAAGGCAGATCCTCCAAGGCATGGTTCAGCCCCATTTATCTGCAATTAATCATTAAGCCAGCCTGTTCTTCATTAAGAAGCCAGCAAAGGCAGCCTGCTGTTGCCCCAGAAATATGGCTTGCTAAAAGACTGCTTGAGTTATTACAAAAAGGAACCAAGCCATAGGCACATGAGTACCCTAAGAATCCTCAAGAAAGGGGGGAAATGGCATGAACACTTGGCAAAGAAAGCTCAGCAATTTTCTTTTTAATTATTGAGATAAGGGAGTGAGTTTGGTTTCATTTAGCTGTTCAAATAGAAATCTATTTAAATATTTAAACAGAAAAGCCTCCTGATCTACCATCCTGCCCTCCTGTAACAGCTATGGCCTTTCCACGGAGATAAATTTTATAGTGGATTTGGTTTGGGAAACTTCTATTTTATGGGTTAGAAATTGATTTCAGGAGCCTTCAGCAGAATAAAACACACACAATTGTGTATTTGCTTTGGGGGTAAGTCCACACTCCCATGCAGTACAAACTAAATCTCCTGCTGGTAAACACTAGGATGTTTGGCATTTGAATTGCTTCTTTTAGAGCTGTGGTCCTGATAATCTCTTTCACAAACTATTAAGGGCCCAAACCCTCCACAAATGTCTGGCCCTTATGTCCTAGGCATCATCCTGTACGGTTTTGCTTCATTCTATTTGGGCTAATAAAATTCAACAACATCAAAGCAACAAATATTTATGTGCCTTCTTGCTGTCCCAGTGAAAATTTACCCTCCCCGATGGGTACTATAATTGGGCAAATCTCGCTGCTGTCTTTTATAACCAACTGCATTCCAGAATTTAAAGATTCCCTCAAATTATATACCCTTCAAGAAGCAATTACACAAGTAGGGGGAAAGGGAGCCTGTTACAACATTTAACACATCCCATGTTTTATGCTTCCAGGGCTTTACTCTGCCTAGAATGAATGCCCAGCCCATTTTTTCATCCAGCAAAATCCTTTGACCTTGAGGGTTCAGCTTTATCGTCAACACTTCAGCCTCCCCTGAAGCACAGACTCCTCCAAAAATGTACATTTCAGTCATCAGTCATTCCAATTTCTTTGTACCTACTTTGGGCAGATCTCTAATACTGCACTGCAATGCTCTGTTTACATATCTGTCCTCCCCCTTTAGACTGTGAATTCCTAAGGAAACACACTATCTCACATTATAATATTCCCAGTCCCTACTGTTCAATAAATAAATACTGAATGAATAAATGAATGTTCCAACCCTACAAAATCCAATTTGTCTGTATACTTTTACATGTACAATAAAGAGATTAGCAGATCAAAAAAGACAGCATGAGAGCTTTCTCTCAACTCTTTTTTACAATATGTGATAAAATAGAAGTGAACAAGTACTATTTTAATTAATACTTAACAGAATGGCATTTATTAATATTTCTGTAGAAGGTAGTGTGAAAGCAACAATTTTCGCTTCAGGGTTTCTCATGGGGAAAATCAGATTTTCAGGAATAAAAGTAGATTTTCCTAGCAGCTCAAACTTCCTTTCACCAAATTCTGTTAAAGCAAAACAGCTAGCCAAAAACTGTCTCACATTTTGTCACCCCACAGAATGTGATTTTTGTTTTTGCTATGTTGGTGTGAGCTTTCCTACATTGCTTTCTTCAGCCGTGGGTCCCATTGGTGGCTCAGGAGGAAAAAAAATAATCTCAGGTATCATTGCTTGATTCAACAGTGAGAGACCCTGTAAATTTTTTATGTTCCCAGTTCATTTAGCCTTTTAATTTCTTTAATTATATTTCTCTTCCTTGGGAAGCTTATACTTTCAATATTATGAGTTGTAGTTTTCCCCTAAATTCTCCCCTGCTATTACTCCTAAACATGCCACACATAAATTTCTTCCTCTAACCTTTGAGATTAATGCCTTTGTTGGTTATGATCCACTTTGTCTACTTCCTGCTAGCCAACAATAAAGGTGGAAAGATATATTCATTCTTTCAAGTCCACAGTAGCACAGAATGCATTCCACAAGCTAGTACAAAACTGCCTACAAACCAAAGGAAGCTCCCAGGCTTGTAATTCAGCAAAGGTGAAAGCTGTCACTGAGCCACCACTTAATTTGTTCACCTATGAAACCATAGGTTCAGTGTACAGAAATACAAAGTCAAGTCATTGTCCTCATTATTCAATTAAAAAAAAAAAAAGTCTAATCTCTACTACCTAAATATTTCAGATGAACACTGGTGTTACAGTACAAGTAGAAACAGCAGGTTTAATATCTTTGCAACAGCTAATGTTCATCTTTGATAGGCAAATCAGTATACTTCACTTATACTTACGCTTCTGTTCTTCCAATTTAAGGCTTATTTAACTGATTTATCTATAAAAGTCTACTATTAATTTCAACCCTTAGACAGCTTGTGCGTCCACAGTTTTGTTACACTTAGCAAAAATGATAATTTACATTGTGCCTACTCTATTTCCCAAGTCTAAGAGTTAACATTAATTTTTGTTTGTTTCTTTGTTTGTTTGTTTTGAGGCAGGGGCTTACTCTGTCACCCAGGCTAGAGTGCCATGGCATCATTGAACTCACTGCAACCTCACACTCCTGGGCTCAAGTGATCCTCCTGCCTCAGCCTCCTACGTAGCTGGGGCTACAAGCGCATGCCAACCACACCTGGCTAATTTTTCTATTTTTTGTAGAGATAAGGTCTCACTATGTTATTCAGCCTGGTCTCAAACTTCTGGCCTCAAGCACTCATCCCACTTTAGCCTCCCAAAGTGCTAGGATAACAGGTGTGAGCCACAACCCCTGGCCTGTTACTATCATCTTGATATGTTAAGATCTCCTAAATGAAGTCACACCCAAAATCAATCTTGTAGTGTGCTGATCAGAGATCAGTGTGAATTGATTTATGACTTTATCCATGATAGATACAAGACAAAGCCTTTGATGATCTTGAAAAAGGCAAAACTGTAGAATATGAAATGTCTTTTATTACCTAAACTGGATGCATAACAGATTAGCTTTTACTCTGCAAACAAGGGTGAATACACTCTGTCAGTGTATGTGTGGCAACCAACTAGACATTACAGTTCCAAGTTAGGATTATTATATAAAATCAGATTTTTCCTAAGTTGTTTGGGGTTGTAAATAGAACAAAAATAGACTATGTTCTGAATTTAGAAACCAAAAAAGCAGATATGCTAAAATATACAACATGATGGACAGCATAGCATTAATCTTATTTCTGGCCTTATTTCCCCTTGGAAAATTTCTTCACAAAGAAAGACTTGTCAAGAGAGAGTCCAGTCCCCATTGTGTTTCAAAAATTTCAGGAGGCTTAGATAGAGAGAGACCATGGAACAAAGTTAGAATATTTGGTCATGATGCAGGGCAGGGGGTTTAGGAAATCTAAAACTCATATTAAAGATTTAAAATACTTTGATTTATCATAAATTTGATATATGACTTATCAAATTAGCAAAACATTTACTTCTAATAATGCTTGAAGCTAATGCCGCAGCTACTGTAGTTATGAATAATTTAAATTTGAATTTACATGTTTAATCACTTCTGTCTAAAAAAAAAAAGAATGAAATGCAATGTTAGATTGACTGTTTCTCTGATTTCCATGTAAATTACCAGTGTTAGTAAATTTGTCACTTACCACAGTCTAGAATTTACTTAAGTACTGAATATTTCTTCCTATGTTATCTTATAAGGTCTTCTGGAAAAAGAACTTTGTAGTAATCTAGTACCCAGTTCCTTTGACATATTGGAGTAAAGGTGACATTTTTTTAAGCTAATGAAAGCTGGGATTATTTAAACAAAATAAAGGCTTGAATCTAAATATATTATTTCAAATGTTTATTTACTTTCATTTTTAATATCATCTTAGAAGCTTAATATGTTTTTCTTTGTGTTTTGCTCAGTGCATTTGATATAATTGTTTTAGATAAGATCCCATTTAATTTAGGTGAGATTCCTGTTCTTTAAAGGAAATGGGCCAGAGGAAGGTGAGAAGAAGTAATCTGGCTGTCCCTAGAATCACGGAGCTAGAAATGATAAAACAACATGTATTCAATTATCTTTATAAACCCATACCTGAGTACAGAAGAGAAAAGCTGTGCTCCAGAAGAAGACAAGCCCAGAGGTCATCAGCAAGTTGTGCTTTCTCAAAATCTCTATGTCAAGGAGAAAAACCCTCACACATATCAAGAAAGTGAGCCAAAGACCACACATAGACCAGACTTTTATGACACATGGGCCACATCCTGTCACCATACTTTTCACTCTTTACAAGAAGTGCCACCCAAATACTCCCTTATTCATTTAGAACATGCCTATTGAGCATAAAGTATGTGCAGAGCAGCATGCCATGCACTAACACTGTAGGCATAGCCAGCACATGCCTACACCTTGAGCCCCTCATGGAAGTCAGCAATCTGCAAATGCTCAAACCCCTACCCACCCCACGAAAAAGCACATGATTTCTCAAAGTATCAACATTAGACAAAAAATTCCACAAAAGCAATTTACAATCATAAGATAAAGCTGAAGCTATATATGTAGAATTTCTTAATAGACTGGCTATCTGATTCTCTTTAGACTGACAATTTAACCTTCATTCAGGTAATCAAACCTTTTTTTATTTTTTCCGATGTCTTTCAAAACCTTGTTACATGGATCAGGACTTATATGTTCATAGCTAATTACACAAATAAATACACATCTCCTTAAAATGTATACAAAATTATTCTCTTGGCCTAGATTAGTTTAAAATGCGTGTGTTTAAATTCTCCCACGGTTCATTGGAAGTGCTGTAAACAGTGTCCTCAAGGATAGTGAAGAACCATGGCAAGAAAGAGTAGATACAAGACATAACACTTGGAATGATGAAAGTCATCATTCATTTATTCAATAAACATCCTTGTTCCTTACCCTGCACCAGACTCTGTGCTACTTATTAGGGCTATAATGATGGACATGACCACAAAATATAATAGAAATAATCACAAGTTAAATTCCTGCCTCAAGTTGCTCATGTTCTCTTAGAGCAGGCAGACATGTAAACACTTACCATGCAATGGAATAGATATATAAAGAGACATGTGCAACAGATACTGCAAAACAGAAGTATTACAAAATTGATCTATAAACAGGAGAGGAGACAGAGTGTCAGAGTAGGTGACAGGTGAGCCAAATCCCATCAGACAAGTGGGAGCTTTCTAGATAAATAAGAGTGGTAAGAGCATGCAAAGCAGTGAAATAGCATATTGCATTTGGAGAACTATGAGCAGTCTGATGTGGCTAGAATAGAGATGTGGCAGGGGACCAGGCTGAAAGGAAAGCAGAGGTCAGATTCCAAGATCTTAGAGTTCACTACCAAAGATAAGCTTGAGTTTTAGATTGGAAAATCACATGATCAATTTGGATATGAAGCCAGAGGTATACAATTGGGAGTCTTTGATTTATGGGTTGAATTTAAAAGTGAAACACATTACATAGATAGATCTTGTAAGTCAGAAGAGAGGCTGAGAAATGAATCCTTTATAGTAGCAGTCCCCAACCTTTTTGGCACAGGGACCCGTTTCATGGAAGACAATTTTTCCATGGAAGCAGGTTGGGGGTAGATGACGAGCAATGGGGTGCAGCTGTGAATACAGAGGAAACTTCACTTGCTCACCTGCTGCTCACCTTCTGCAGCCTGGTTGCTAACAGGCTGTGGACCAGTACCAGTCAGTGGCCCAGGGATTAGGGACCATAGCTTTAGAGAACTGTGATTTGAGAAGCAAGGAAATAAATAAGAGTCCCCAGAGGAATTTTTAAATGAGTAGCCAGAAGGTAAGAGGAAAACCAGCAATGAGGAAGAACCCACAAAAAGTTTTGAGAAGGAAGTCTCAAAGTAAGTTCTAGAAGTAGAGTGATGATATAAATAAGGACATTGAGATAAAGGAACTCCATAAAGGGCAGAATTTCTGTTAAATTTATCTTTGCTTCTTTGCTTCTTTGTAAGCAGAGTTGTTGTATGTTTAAAATTGGTTATAAAATGGTTTCTGCAAACCTCATGGCAATCTCAAATCAAAAAGCATACAACAGATACACAAAAAGTAAAAAGCAAGACATTAAAACACACTACAAGGGAAAAGGAAGGAAGGAAGGAAGGAAGGAAGGAAGGAAGGAAGGAAGGAAGGAAGGAAGGAAGGAAGGAAGGAAGGAAGGAAGGAAGGAAGGAAGGGAGGGAGGGAGGGAGGGAGGGAGGGAGGGAGGGAGGGAGGGAGGGAGGGAGGGAGGGAGGGAGGGAGGGAGGACCGCAAAACAGGAAGGAAGGAAGGGAGGACCACTAAACAGGAGGAAGGAAGGGAGGGAGGATCTCAAAACAGGAAGGAAGGAAGGGAGGGAGGACCACAAAACAGGAAGGGAGGAAGGAAGGATGGGAGGGAGGGAGAGAGGATCGCAAAATAACCAGAAGTCAAATAACAACATGGCAGTAGTAAGTCCTTAACTATCAATAATGACATTGAATGTGAATGAACTAAACTCTTCAATAAAAAGACATAGAGTGGCTAAAGGGATAAAAAAGAAAGATCCAACTATTTCTTGTCTTCAAGAAACCCAGTTTGCCTATGAAGATACACATAGACCAAAAATAAAGTGATAGAAAGAGATATTCCATGTAAATGGAAACCAAAAAAGAGCAGTAGTAGATATACTTCTATCAGCTAAAACAGATTTTCAAGATAAAAACTATAAAAACAGATAAAAAATGTCATTATGTGATAAAGGGGCTGATTCATCAAGAAGACATAATAATTCTAAATATATATGCACCCAACACTAGAGCACCCATATATATAAAGCAAATATTATCAGAGCTGAAGAAAGAGAGACCCTAATACAATAATCATTAGAGACCTCAACAGTCCACTTTCAGGATTAAACAGATCATCCAAACAGAAAATCAACAAAGCAACATTAGACATAATCTGCACTATAGACCAAATGAACCTAATGACACTTACAGAACATTCCATTCAACAGCTGCAGAATACACATTCTTCTCCACAGCTCATGGATCATTCTCAAGGATAGACCATAGGTTAGGCCACAAAACAAGTCTTAAAAATTTCAAAATAATTGAAATCATACTAAGTATTTTCTCTGACCACAATGGAATAAAATTAGAAATCAATAACAAGAGAAACCTTGGAAACTATACAAACACATGGAAATTAAATAATATGCTGCTGAACAACCAGTGGGTCAATGAAGAGATTAAGAAAATAATTGTAAAATTGCTCAAAACAAATTAAAATAAAAACATAACATACAAAAGCCTATGGGATATAGTAAAGGAGTGATAAGAGGAAAGTTTATAGTAATAAGTACCTACATTAAAAAAATTAGAAGAGCTTCAAATACACAACCTAATGATGCATCTCAAAAAACTAGAAAAACAAGAACAAACCAAATTCAAAATTAGTAGGAGAAAAGAAATAATAAAGATCAGAGCAGAAATAAATGAAATTGAAACAAAAAAGATCAAAGAAATAGGTTTTTTTAAAAGATAAACAAAATCGACACACCTTTTAGCCAGACTAACTAAAAAGAGAGAGAAGACTCAAATAAATAAAATCAGAGATGAAGAAGGAGACATTACAACTGATACTGCAGAAATCCAATGGATCATTAGAGACTAGTGTGAGTGACTATATTCCAATGAATTGTAAAACCTAGATGAAATGAATAAATTCCTACACACATACAAACTACCAAGATTGAACCAGGAAGAAATCCAAAATCTGAATAAGTAACAAAATAGAAGCAGTAATAAAAAGTTTCCCATCAAAGAAAAGCCCAGGACCTGCTGGCTTCACTGCTGAGTTCTACCAAGCATTCAAAAAAGAACTAATACTAATCCTATTTAAACTATTCTGAAAAACTGAGGAGAAAGAAATACTCCCAAACTTATTCTATGGGCCCTTGATCACCCTGATACCCAAACCAGACAAAGACACAACAAACAAAGAAAACTTACTCCAATAACTCTGATAAACATAGATGCAAAAATCCTCAAGAAAATACTAGCAAACCGAATCCAAGAATACATTCAAAAGATTATTCATCATGATCAAGTGGGATTCATCCCAAGGATGTAAGAATGGTTCAACATATGCAAATGAGTCAATGTGATACATCATATTAACAGAATGAAGGACAAAAACCATATGACCATTTCAACTGATGCTGGAAAAGCATTCAGTAAAATTCAACATCCCTTCATAATAAAAACTCGCAAAAAAATTAGATATAGAATTCATTCCTAATGGAAGAATCACATTCTCTGACTTCAAGTTATACTACAGAGCTATAGTAACCAAAACAGCATGTTACTGGCATAAAAACTGATATATGGACCAACGGAACAGACACACATCTATAGTGAACTTATCTTCAACAAGATGCCAAGAAAATACAATGGAGAAAAGATAGTCTCTTCAATAAATAGTGCTCAGAAAACTATCCGTATGCAGAGGAATTAAACTAGGTTTCCTTCTTTCTATCTCAATCTTTGTGTGAAAAATTTTTCTCCACCCACACAGTGAGCACCTAGCACATTTTCCACTCTTACACTCACCATATACAAAAATCAAATCATAATGGATTAAAGACTTAAATCTAAGACCTGAAACTATGAAACTACTAAAACAAAACTTGGGGAAATGCTTCAGAACATTGATCTAGGCAAGGACCTTTTGAGCCATACCCCAAAGTACAGGCAACAAAAGCAAAATTGGACAAATGGGATCCTATCAAGCTAAAAAGCTTCTGCACAGCAAAGGAAACAATCAACAAAGTGAAGAGACAACCCACAGAAAGGGAGAAAATATTTGCAAACTACCCATCTGACAAGGGATTAATAACTAGAATATATAAGGAGTTCCATCTACTCAATAGGAAAAAAATCAAATAATCTGACTAAAAAATGGATGAAGGCTCTGAATAGACATTTCTTAAAAAAAAAAAAACATGCAAATGACCAATAGGTATATGAAAAAATAATCAACATTAATCATCAGAGAAATGCAAATCAAAAACTACAATGAGATATCATTCCATACCAGTTAAAATGGCTTTTATCAAAAAGACAGGCAGTAACTAATGCAGCAAGGATGTGGAGAAAGGGGAACCCTCATACACTGTTGGTGGAAATGTAAATTAGTGCAACCACTATGGAGAACAGTAAGAAAGTTTCTAAAAAAAACTAAAAATAGACCTACCTTATGATCCAGCAATCTCACTCCTGGGTATATATCCAAAGGAGGGGAATTCAATATATCAAAAATATGTCTGCATTCCCATGTTTATTGCAGCACTATTCACAATAGCCAAGATTTGGAATCAACCTAAGTGTCCATCAACAGATGAATGGATAAAGAAATTGTGTTACACATACACAATGGCACATTTTATAGCCACAAGAAAGAATGAAATCCTGCCATTTGTAGCAACATGTATGGAGCTGAAGAACTTTATGGTAAGTGAAATAATCAAAGCACAGAAAGACAAATCTCATATGTTCTCACTGATATGAGGGAAGTGTAAAAACAATTGATCTCATGGAGACAGACAGTAGAATGTTTACCAGAGGCAGTGGGAAGGAAGATAAAATGGCGATGGTTGAGTGTAAAAATACAGTTAGAATGAACAATGTTTGCTAGCACAGCAAAGTGAACAGTAAGTTAGGATATGCTTTAAAATAACTGAAAGAGTGGAATTGGAATGTTTCTAACACAAAAATGATAAATGCCTGCAGTGATGGATACCCCAATTACCGTGATTTGATTCATTCACATTGTATGCCTGTATCAAAACATCACATGTACCCTATAAACAATTATTATGTAATCACAATTAAAATTTTTTAAAGAGATAAAGGAACTCCAAGCCTGGATACTGACTGTAAGTTTTCTAGAGCTTTATTAATTATGTGCCAGGCATTACAACCTCATAACAACTGTATGAGGTAGGAACTATTATTATCATTATCCTCATTTTACAGATAAGGAAACTGAGACACAGAAAGTTTAAGCACCTTGTCTAAAATCACACAGCTATACTAGAAGGAGGAAGGATTTGAGCCCAGGCTGTTTGGCTCCTGAAATCCTGCTTCCAACACTACATTACACTGCTTTCCTTAGAATGACACAGTATTATCTGGGAACCTTGGGTGACATAGCTCAAATCAGGAGATATCTTTTGTGGGAAGGTGGAAGATGAATGATCATCTAAAATGTAACTAAGTGTTCTCTCTGATGTCAGCAGTATCAGTACTGCATTTACTGAAATTCCACTATGTCCCAGTTTATGCTACTTCAAAATAATTGATCCTAGTATAACAGCTGTAGAACCAGAATTTTATTTTGCCCATTCTCCTTCTCTGAAATTTGCATAAAAAGTTTTTGCTATTAAAAAAAACAACACTAAAATGATACCCTGGTATTCAGCCTGCTGGGTAGTAGAATCTTAAGTTAATTGATTCTATAAAAATCCATAGCCTTGCAGCAAAATATATTTCATCTGAGAAATAACTGAACAATTCACAATAGAATCAAATGGTGCTATGTACACAGGAATAACCATCTGGTAATAGTTTGTTTTACCACCTACCTACAACAAAACTGAGAACTTTCACCTGACACTAGTCAAGCTGGCCATCCTAGAACTCTTTATTCTGTAGTATCTTATAATAAAACATCCAACAGAAAGTATCTAGAGATTAGACTCATTTTTTAATCCAAATTTTAAACACCTTCCAGAATAATGTGGCTACATGGAATAGCTCCTCTTTGCTCAAATATTTAACTGCATCATGCTGCTTTCATCCATCAGTTTTCAAGCTGAGCATTATACCAAGAATTTGTGGCTTAACTGACAGCAGTGCATAAATTTTCCAGTACCTGAGTTATTGGTGGAAGTAGGATGTCAATATAATGTCATAACATACTTTATTCAATATTTGTGGCAATAAACTTCAGAATGAACTATAACATACCATAATTTTTCTGTGTTAATAGAGGATAGAGTTGCCTGTGTTTGAATTTTATAGCTTCCTTTTAATGACAGTTACAATTTTATCAGTCATCTTCCAAAAATCTTTGTAGGAAATATCTTGTCTCTTCCCACAGTCCATCAAGGAATAATAAGGTCAAAATGTAGCCATGGTAAACTAACAATTTAGAGTTAAGAAGCATCATCCTCTACAATGTGAATTATTAGGGCTTCCTGATCAGCCATAGGAAATGCAAGCACTAGTAATAGGAATCTTTGGAAGGCAGAACAGCCCAGAGAATGGAAGCTGTGGTTTGAATTCTGCATTTGTCTGGGCCTGTTTCCTCACCCATAAAATAACTTTTCATGATTTTTGTGAGAATCACACGTGTCAAAGCATCTACTGCAGGGCTTCATTTAGCACAGAGCCAAATAATATCATTCCTCTTTCTCTCCTTCTAATTTGACCTCTCAGCAGCTCTTGACCCAGTAGGTTGCTTCTTCCTTCTTTATATATACACCCTCTTCTTGTAGGTTCTCGTTTTTTCCCTTGCCATGTGGTATCTTAAAGGCTCCTTTGCTGGCTCTTCCTCGTCCACCCAGTCCCTAAATGTCAGATTTCTTTAGGGATCAACACTAAGCTTTCTTCTATTATTCTCTCTAGATTCTCTCACTAGGCAAATTCATCCTCTCTCAGGACTCAAAGAGTATCTACCTATCAAATTATCAGCTCAGTTCTGTCCTCCTAGTTTCAGACTCATCTATCCTTCATATCTACTTGCTATCTCAACATGGAGATCTTGCAAACATCCCAAAGCCTCATATTCAAAACTGAATTTTTAGCTTGACCTTGATCATGATGCCTGCCCCAACATGCCTTCTCTCTCCCTAGAAATGCTCCCCCATATTTCCAGTAGCTCCAGTCAGCAATCTGGGCATTACCTGACTCTCTTCTTGTCCCCCCCCCTCCATTCCTAGTCCATATCAAGCCCTGCCAGTCCTCTATAAGCTGATCTCCATGTTTCCTTTCAATTCTAAAGTCTGGACTTCTTAGAGCTGGTGTTCAAAAGAATCAGTAGATTTCAAAAGCCTCTAATAAAGTATATCTTAAAGATTATTTATACATGAAGGGTTTGGTCAAAACTCGAAAAATAGTTTAAAGGCAAAGAATATACCTTAGAACACTGGTTCTACGGGTGTTAGTAGGTTTTAGAAAAGGGATACATGGCCAAATAAATTTGGAAAGTGCTAGATTAAACAAAATTAAGCAGATTTGCACTGTTGTTGTCATTGTTTTTACTCCAGGAGTTCTGAGAATTTTTAAACTGTCCTTGTGAATCCATAAGAAGAACACAACCCAGGCTTATATATTCACCTCCTTCTAGTTCAGTCAAAAGGTCTCAGAGCCAACATCATTCCTATCTGGGTCACCCTCAGTTTCCCCAAGGACTGCCCATTCACTTCACATCTGGTTTCCATCTGGAACTCCTGGACTCCTATTCCTCTTCACCTAACATTCCTCTTCTTCTTGACATCAGCCAAGGAGCAAATGTGAAGTTTACCACACATCTTTAACTGCCCTTTGTTTCCCATAAGCATACCAAACTAGCCTCCATAAAAACATCAAACTTTCCTGAGGGCTTGGAGAGGCAAGAAGTATTACATTACAGTAACGTAATCACCTTAGAATCAAAGATTCGAAATCTCCATTCTTAAAAGTCCTCTAGTCACCACTCCACCAGTAAACTCTCATTGGCCATTTATTCCACAGTCCTCACACATCACCTAATCTCTCTCCTTCCTCTTGCCCCCACCTTCCCTTCCTTTATTCTTCTTGGCCCTTCACCCCTCTCAAACTATGCAGTCTTTATTTTTAAAGCATATCAGATTAACTATTTATTTGATTCCTTCTCTCCTTCCAATCCCTGCCAATTCACTTCCAACTGCTTACAAAGCTATTTTTATAAACAAAGCACTTCCTCCAATAGAACAACTCAAGTTTTGGCTTTTAGCTACCAAGATAAAATAATTCAGCATCCTATAGCCAGCAATTGAGTTCTTTTGGAGGGAAGTGCCTTTGTTTAGAAAATTTTGGTTATGGAACCCCTGTGTTTTATTTCAGAACAGATTCTAGGATTTGTGTTTCATAGAACTCTTCTTGAATTGCAAATGAAAGAAAAGAAAGAGAGAAAGAGAAGAAAGAGAGAAAGAGAGAGAGAAAGAGAAAGAAGAAAGAGAGACGAGAAGAAGGAAGGAAGGAAGGAAGGAAGGAAGGAAGGAAGGAAGGAAGGAAGGAAGGAAGGAAGGAGGGAAGGAGGGAAGGAGGGAAGGAGGGAAGGAGGGAAGGAGGGAAGGAGGGAAGGAGGGAAGGAGGGAAGGAGGGAAGGAGGGAAGGAGGGAAGGAGGGAAGGAGGGAAGGAGGGAAGGAGGGAAGGAGGGGAGGAGGGGAGGAAGGGAGGGAGGGAGGGAGGGAGGGAGGGAGGGAGGGAGGGAGGGAGGGAGGGAGGGAGGGAGGGAGGGAGAGAGAAAGAAAGAAAAGGGAGAGAGGGAGGGAGGGAAAGGAAGGAAGAGAAAGAAAGGAAGGAAGGAGGAAAGGAAGGAAAGAACCTGACATCTATGGGTAGGTGAATGTTGGGAATTCCATGTAAGGAAAAATAAACAAGCTACTTATGTAATCATCATGTGACCCAGGAAATCATGCAGTGCCCTTACCCCTCATTCGTGGGTACAGATGTATCCTATCAATGGTCAGACCAGCAGTTTTATAGTCCAAAATTCCCTACAGAATCCCCCTCCTCCCTATATATGCATACACCTTCCCAGGTTTGTTCCCCTCCAGGGTTCCCTAGGAGTCTACTCTCTCCCAGTCCTCAGCTTCTCCTAAAAGTTTTGTCCTACCTCCCTCTTATCAACATTACCCACTTTTAGAGGAGTCCCTAAGCAGAGCTGCTTTTT